>NC_042494.1:168886254-168889080 GCF_005508785.2 Acyrthosiphon pisum | reverse complement strand
TTGCCCCCCCAGAAAAAAAATTCTAGTACTGTAACTGATCTTTTATATCTTTTCGACCTGTTTTATATGGGCAGTGGATAGTAGAAAAGTGGGTGTCACTGTGCAGTACAGTAGGTTGGTTACAAGTGGGACACTGTAATGGAAGGTATTAATTTGAATTCAAATTGAATTATTCAATGATATAATATCATTATTGTATAAGAAAAACGATGCCTATGATATTTGTTCGGCAATAGTATCAGACATCCTTAGAGTTGATATACCATATACCACGACGTTTACTGGTCTCTAAGGTTTAGTGTTTTGATATCATAATAATAAAATGGAAAAATAATTTGAAAAATAATAATATAGAGTATAATATTTCACATATTCTGAGTGCAAGGTATAACACACATACGGTCACGCCGTTTACATGCCTTTTATAATATTTTCCTAACGGACCAGTCTCAGAATATACACATATATACCGGGTGATTCTTTTATCATTGAACACTCATTATTTCAAAAAGTGTAGATTTTTTTGAAAATATTTTTTTACATAGTTTCAAGTCACTTATAAAACAACGTTTTTCTTAAAAAATTATATTTTTAAATATTTTTTATCCTTATAATTTTTTAAGTTTTTTAGTTTTTTGAAGGACAACATTAGGTTTTAATTTTATATTCCAAAGCAGAATATTTTTCTAAGTATTTTGATACATGAAAATCGAATTTGGGGCGAGTAGTTTATGAGTTATAAATTTTTAAAGTTATGGTGAGCAGAGAAGTGGACAAACATTTCGCGGGGTAACTTTTCAAAAAAATGTACACTTTTTGAAATAATGAGTGTTCAATGATAAAAGAATCACCCGGTATTCTGACGCGGCCACGGAGGTAGAGAGTGTTTTGGTAGGTCGGTAGCTGTATAGTGTATAGATATTGGTGGTACTCGCACACAAATTAATAACACGCGCAGTCTGCTTAAGTACGCAAACGGTTGTTTATTATACCAATAACAATAACAAAATACAACGTGCCAGGTATGTTCGTTGCACGAAAACTATATCGCCGGCGGTGGAAAGTGACATTTACAATAAGTGATAAGTAATAACCAGGGCTAGGATTTATATACAACAGCGTGTTTTTTTGTGACATCTGTTTAGTGATTTTGTCAGTAATGTCCACGAATCACCTCATGATGAGATAAAAGGTGGTATTTTTATTTTGCATGTTTTTGCATATTTTGGATAAAATGCATACACATGTTAGAAATCTGTAGTTGATTTAACATTTTACTGAATTTGTCAAAATATATTATAATAATAATAATATATTATTGCATATATTGAATTAAATGAATATTATTGCATATTTTGATTATAAGAATGCGAAAAATGTATGTTTTATAAATTTTGGTTTTTTTGTCAAACATACATTTTATTTTTATAGCTTCAGTCAATACAAAGCCATACTACGATCCAATCATCGATCATTCATTTTCGACAATTTGAAAAAATATGTGGTCGTAGCATGTAGTGAATGTGAATTATAAATTGTATTTCTCAATTATATTATATTAAGACAAACAGCGAATAACTGATGTATTTTAATAAATACATATTTATTTTGTAACTATATTTTTGTTTTTATCTTATAATAAAATTTAAATGCATATTTTTGCATATTTTGGTAAAAAATTGCATATTTTACCATTTTTTATTGCATAAAAATCCTAGCCCTGTTAATAACTTATAATTTCTTTTAAATGTCGGCTGATCACATAATATAACGGTCGGATTAGTCGGACGGTCGGTGAACGAGAGACCGTCCGCCGCCGACCGATACGCGCGACTTGCCCTTCCGGTCCCACCCTGTGCCTTTGAGGCGTGTATCAAAACTGTATAACTTTTTATATCAAAAGATACAATAATAATTAAAGATACCCGACCGCATACACATTTGACGAGAACGTTGATTTCGCCGCTCGTCCAACGTCAACCATTGACCAATATCGACGATTTGACTAGGTATTAGGACAATCTCGTAACACAATAAATTACAATGCGTTTGGCACACCACACTACACATGCACATGCAGTCTTGTTAAGTATTCGAATTTTTTTTTACTTTTGGGAAGTCAGAATTCGAAATTCCAAGAAGGTTTGGAAAGCGTCAAGAAAAACAAAAGTAAATGAAAAAAGTGGTAATTTTTAGACAAAACCAATTTATGAAAAAATCGAGTTTATTTTTTTGGTGTAACTCAAAAATTAATAACCGTAGTCCCATGAATTTTTCACAAAATATTTATAATAGCGTTTTCTATAAATGTTGAAAATTTTAAAATATTTTGAGTCTTTTTTTATTTAGTTGTACATTTGAGAAATTTTTTTAAAATTTGTCTCGATAAAAACTTTTTCACATAGTGAAAATGCTTAGCAAATTGAAACAAGGTTCCTTATGAGCAGTGTTCGGACTTATTTAGATAAATTTATCTAGATGAATATCTAGATAATTATTTGTTTATCTTTTATCTTATTTAGATAAATAGTTACAAGGTATCTAAACGTTCATCTTAGATAATTTTTCTACTAATCTAAATAAATTCATCTAGATACATTTTTTATTGATAAATATGACGAAATTGTACCAAATTTTTAAATATTTATACAGATTCTCAAACAAAGTTTATGGTTTATAAATAATGTAATTATTTTTATTTATATCATTATAATTATTATTATGTTCCTAGTGCCCAACTAAAATATACTAAAATTTATAACCATTTAAAAAATAATTGTATCTTTTTTTTATCTAGATAAAAAAGTATTTATCTTTATCTTTATC
>NC_042494.1:168881507-168886154 GCF_005508785.2 Acyrthosiphon pisum | reverse complement strand
GATCGTGTTTATGCATCTCTAATAATTTTGATTTATGTTAATAAAACTCATACGGAACCTTGTTTCAATTTGCTAAGCATTTTCACTATGTGAAAAAGTTTTTATCGAGAAAAATTTTAAAAAAATTTCTCAAATGTACAACTAAATAAAAAAAGACTCAAAATATTTTAAAATTTTCAACATTTATAGAAAACGCTATTATAAATATTTTGTGAAAAATTCATGGGACTACGGTTATTAATTTTTGAGTTACACCAAAAAAATAAACTCGATTTTTTCATAAATTGGTTTTGCCTAAAAATTACCACTTTTTTCATTTACTTTTGTTTTTCTTGACGCTTTCCAAACCTTCTTGGAATTTCGAATTCTGACTTCCCAAAAGTAAAAAAAAATTTGAATACTTGACAAGACTGCATGTGCATGTGTAGTGTGGTGTGCCAAACGCATTGTAATTTATTGTGTTACGAGATTGTCGTAATACCTAGTCAAATCATCGATAGGTATTGGTCAATGGTTGACGTTGGACGAGCGGCGAAATCAACGTTCTCGTCAAATGTGTATGCGGTCGGGTATCGTTAATTATTATTGTATCTTTTGATATAAAAAGTTATACAGTTTTGATACACGCCTCAAAGGCACAGGGTGGGACGGGAAGGCAAGTCGCGCTGTACGAGTATCGGTCGGCGGCGGACGGTCTCTCGTTCACCGACCGTCCGACTAATCCGACCGTTATATTATATGATCAGCCGACATTTAAAAGAAATTATAAGTTATTACCAGGGCTAGGATTTTTATGCAATAAAAAATGGTAAAATATGCAATTTATTTACCAAAATATGCAAAAATATGCATTTAAATTTTATTATATTCAGATAAAAACAAAAATATAGTTACAAAAAAAATATGTATTTATTGAAATACATCAGTTATTGGCTGTTTGTTTTAATATAATATAATTGAGAAATAAAATTTATAATTCACATTCACTACGTCATGCTACGACCACATATTTTTTCAAATTGTCGAAAATTAATGATCGATGATTGGATCGTAGTATGGCTTTGTATTGACTGAAGCTATAAAAATAAAATGTATGTTTGACAAAAAAACCAAAATTTATAAAACATACATTTTTCGCATTCTTATAATCAAAATATGCAATAATATTCATTTAATTCAATATATGCAATAATATATTATTATTATTATAATATATTTTGACAAATTCAGTAAAATTTTAAATCAACTACAGATTTCTAACATGTGTATGCATTTTATCCAAAATATGCAAAAACATGCAAAATAAAAATACCACCTTTTATCTCATCATGAGCGAGGTGATTCATGGACATTACTGACAAAATCAATAATCAGATATCGCAAAAAAAAAAACACGCTGTTGCATATAAATCCTAGCTCTGGTTATTACTTATCACTTATTGTAAATGTCACTTTCCGCCGCCGGCGATATAGTTTTCGTGCAACGAACATACCTGGCACGTTGTATTTTGTTATTGTTATTGGTATAATAAACAACCGTTTGCGTACTTAAGCAGACTGCGCGTGTTATTAATTTGTGTGCGAGTACCACCAATATCTATACACTATACAGCTACCGACCTACCAAAACACTCTCTACCTCCGTGGCCGCATCAGTATATATATGTGTATATTCTGAGACCGGTCCGTTAGGAAAATATTATAAAAGGCATGTAAACGGCGTGACCGTATGTGTGTTATACCTTGCACTCAGAATATGTGAAATATTATACTCTATATCATTATTTTTCCATTTTATTATTATGATATCAAAACACTAAACTTTAGAGACCAGTAAACGTCGTGGTATATAATGGTATATCAACTCTAAGGATGTCTGATACTATTGCCAAACAAATATCATAGGCATCGTTTTTCTTATACAATAATGATATTATATCATTGAATAATTCAATTTGAATTCAAATTAATACCTTCCATTACAGTGTCCCACTTGTAACCAACCTACTGTACTGCACAGTGACACCCACTTTTCTACTATTCACTGCCCATATAAAACAGGTCGAAAAGATATAAAAGAATCAGTTACAGTACTAGAATTTTTTTCCGGGGGGGGCAAATATTTTTTTTTACATGGGCCAAAGTTTTTTTAAAAAATACTGAGGTTATTTAAATAAAAATATAAATTTGTTCGTATCATATAACATAATATCATTATCTATATTATAGTATTATATACTACACAAGTTTTTATATTGTATGATATACCCACCTCTTTTAAGAATAATGTTTTATGACTTTATTATATCGTACATATTTGTCAGTGGTGGGTCTGGCGAGGGGGCTGAACTGTTCACTGTGAGGGGGGGGGGGGCTAGAGCCCAACCTTGTCACCCCTTGGCAACGTGCCTAAAAATAATCCCGTGTGTACAATACATATTATATATAAATAAATACATATTATAGGTATTATATATAGATAGAAGATAAGTACAACTCGTTTTATGACCGATAAAACCGCCTTATACATGTAAGTGGTACTCGAAAAAATAAGTACAACAATCTATTACTACGTAAACAAGATAACATAATGTAGTAAATATCAAGGTGAGTATATATGAAAACAAATTAAATGTGTACTTAACATTTTGGTATATTTTTTCTTCAGTCTAGCAAGACGGCAATTTATTAGACACCACTCGCAGTCACTGCACGAGGCACAAACGCGATACACTACACTGTCATATAATATATAGTCGGTACTATAGCCCGTGTGCACTGTGCATCAAGATTCCACATCAGATAGGTAGGTATTTTATAATTTAAATTGTATGTTTATACATTTTAATTCTTAGCGTATCTATATACATCGATTATATTGTAGGCCCGTGTTATTTCAATACCATATTATATGCTTATCACTTATTGTCCTGTATTATTGACCATTACTGCACTGATTTCAATTCAATCATAAAAATAAATAAGAAAATACATATTCTATAAATTTATTTTAATTTAATAATATTTTCGAAGTGACTAGACGCCCGACGATGGTCGAGTATACATTATCTTACCTACCATGGTCAAGCATCTATAGACACATCGTAATATTTTACTAATTATAAAAATATAGGTAATTACTTTTAAAATTGTTTACCCTTGTTTTGATAAAAATAAAATTAATGACAAATAAAATCGTATTTATATAATTATTATATAGATATAGCATACTACACTATATTTTACTAACAATAAAAATGTAAATACTTACTTTAGAAAAGCAGCCTTGTATTCTCATAAAAATAATGTTAAATTAAAAACAAAAGCGTCAATATGCATTTTAAATATAATGTATGTCCTAACATACAATTAATATTAGTACCAAATTTTAATAATATATTAAATATAATCAAATCATGTAAACACACGTGTGTGTACATTTTCGTTTTCTAATAGATACTTATGCAGTTACGATGTAGCTGTGCAACACTTTTATTATCGCTTTCTATATTATATACGGACTCGGGATGACTTAAATTGTGCATAGGTATATATATATATATATACATAGGGTCTTTGATGTATGTAATATTCACTTACACGGACGCCGTCATACGGTGTGTACAGTCAAAGAATATTGTCCAAGTTGTAGGTTACATATTTCAATATATTGAAATTTTGTTTAGTATTATTTAAATATATTTTTACCGTGACACTTTAGATGAGTGGTGACCTATATAACCACCGAGAAAAAATAGAAAAAAGTAATATTGTAAAGTAAAAATTACACATATATAGACATAAACTAAATAAAGGAATCGGGAATCAGGAATCATATAATATTGTGGCCTGGTAATAATATCTAAAAAAAATATTATTACATTTTGAATAGTTCAATTTCATAAATGGTAGATACATTATAGTACTTACGTCATAACTGATTAAAACCGACTAATCATTAATACATAAAAATGGGACTCGAAAAAATAAGTACGATAATCTCTTACTAAGCAAACAAGATAACATATTATAATAAATATCAAGGTGTATACGTATAAAAAAAAAAATAAAACGTTTTCCAATTAATATTTTTGTTGATTTTTTCTTCAGTCTAGTAATATAGCAAGTAGAGACCATCCAGTATCACTTCCCAAGGTCCAGGGACGCCATTTCAGTTTTTTTTAAGGTGTGCAAACAATTAAAGAGGCCAATTTTTTCCCACCCCCAGTTTTTAATCGTTAAAAAAACGTTTCTAGTGTTTTCAGTTTTTCATTACAGATTCATTACAGTATCAAAAACATACTTATTAAAAACATATTTTTATAGTTAACGCATTACATTTTACCGTTCATACATTCTGTGTGTATACTGTATAGTGTATAGTAAAGATATTTTTAGATAGAATAGATGCATATTATTATTATTGTGTCTTTTGTCTATCAGTAACCAGGGGCGGACTGGCCCAGGGTGCTATACACCAAGTAGCACCCCGGGCCCCCGTTTGTATTTTTGATCCGGGCCCCCGATTACCACAGTCAGTATGCGGTATAATACTGTATTATACAAAATAAAAATAAAATAACATATTTCAACATCTCTGCAAATAAACAACATGTTATTCTTAATTTTTTTTTTATATTTACTTAT
>NC_042494.1:168879200-168881457 GCF_005508785.2 Acyrthosiphon pisum | reverse complement strand
TCGTACATATTTGTCAGTGGTGGGTCTGGCGAGGGGGCTGAACTATTCTGTGTGTGTGTGTGTGTGGGGGGGGGGGGGGGGGGCTAGAGCCCAACCTTGTCACCCCTTGGGCGCCGTGCCTAAAAATAATCCCGTGTGTACAATACATATTATATATAAATAAATACATATTATAGGTATTATATATAGATAGAAGATAAGTACAACTCGTTTTATGACCGATAAAACCACCTTATATACGTAAGTGGTACTCGAAAAAATAAGTACAACAATCTATTACTTCGTAAACAAGATAACATAATGTGGTAAATATCAAGGTGAGTATATATGAAAACAAATTAAATGTGTACTTAACATTTTGGTATAATTTTTCTTCAGTCTAGCAAGACGGCAATTTATTAGACAACCTCTCGCAGTCACTCCACGAGGCATAAACGCGATACACTACACTGTAATAATATAGTCGGTACTATAGCCCGAGTGCACTGTGCATCAAGATTCGACATCAGTTAGGTAGGTATTTTATAATTTAAATTATATGTTTATACATTAATAAGCCTGGTAATAATATCTAAAAAAAATATTATTACATTTTGAATAGTTCAATTTCATAAATGGTAGGCACATTATAGTACTTACGTCATAACTGATTAAACCGACGAATCATTAATACATAAAAATGGGACTCGAAAAAATAAGTACGATAATCTCTTACTAAGCAAACAAGATAACATATTATAATAAATATCAAAGTGTATACGTATAAAAAAAAAAATAAAACGTTTTCCAATTAATATTTTTGTAGATTTTTTCTTCAGTCTAGTAATATAGCAAGTAGAGATCATCCAGTATCACTTCCCAAGGTCCAGACTCCACATTGCCACAGTCGTCATTCAGTACTATACCTATTACCTATATAATAATATTATAGTCCATGTGAACTGTGCATCGAAATTCGACATCAGTAAGATTTAGGAATTTTATAATTTACTAGTTACTGTACTGATTTGAATTCAACCACAATAAATATAAAATAGGGTAAAAAAATACATATTCTAAAAATTGATTAAATTCAATAATATTTGCTATTTGCTTAGACGCCCATGGTCGATCATACATTATGTACCTATACCGGGGTCGGGCGTCTATATAGACACATCGTAATATGTTAATAACAATAAAAATATAGGTACTTACTTTTGAAAAAATAAAATGAATGAAAAATGAAAGCGCCAAGTTTGTATTTTAAATCTAATGTACAATCAATATCCTGATCTCCTCTCCGACGTAAGTCTTCGAATCCCTTCCTTCTTCTCCAGAAAGCACTCCCTCTTTTCAAGTACCAACCCACAACACATCCTATGGACACAATCATCCCTTACATATAATGCTACGTAAGCTAAATAATGCTAATTTTGATTTTAATATTTAATAAATGAATTAGTAATAAATGTACTGTGCTATACTATATACACTATGTTACTATATTATGTTTATATTGAGTTTTTTTTTCTATATTATGTTTGGTTTTACTGTGTGTTATAAACATTTACTACATATTAATTTTAAATGTAATCATAAAAGTGCCGATTGGCGTTTATCTATAAAACAAATAAATAAATAAATATATTGGAATTTTTTTTAGTCTCATATGGTAATACATTTTTATTGTGTCACTGAAGATAAGGTGCTGTGGGCACTGTAGTTATAAACATAACTATACCAAAAAAGTCATATTATAAAGAAAAATAAATTACACATATACATAAACTAAATAATTGAATCTGGTATAGGTACCTGTAATATTATTGTCTGGTAACAATTTTAACATGGTAGGTATGTAAAAGTTTTAGAGTTAAACATTTAAAAGCTGAAAATACACGCCTGATATAAGCATACAATCTAGAATCTAGGAACATTGAATATCATTATGAATATTATTCATTTCCACAATTTTTTATATTTATAATAAATTAGTAATTGCCATGGTTGGGGTCTTATAGCATTTGCATATTTCTTATGAGAAATACAGCTGAGAAAATTTTTTTTCATATTTAGCTATTATTTAGTTTTTAGTGTTTTTTTTTTTGGACTTTTATGCATTTTTACATGTTTTTGAATAAAAATCGGTCATATTTTATGAAATTATATTTTAGTAAATGTTTTTTTAGGTTTTTGTCAATCGAATTATTACGATAATTTCGTGTTAGGCATTTGGTTCCTTGATCCTTCTAATTTTTGTTACAGTCTTTACAGC
>NC_042494.1:168878798-168879100 GCF_005508785.2 Acyrthosiphon pisum | reverse complement strand
GAATTGTGGCATAGCATTATGAGGACGTCGCACCCGCATAATATGTTGTTTCCGTCCTACACACGTACGGCATAGCAAAAACGTTTTGGCGCGGGAAAGAACCGAGAAGGTTACAGTCATAAGTAGGGTGCGAATTTGTAGGTATGTATTAAAAATTCAAAAATATGTATTATATTTTTATACACATATATGTATTTCATGTTATCCAAATATGTAATTAAAAATACAATATATGTAAAAAAAAAAAAAAAATGTTTTTATTCTTGACAAAAAAATTAATAAAGGAATTAAGTAGAATATGC
>NC_042494.1:168870036-168878421 GCF_005508785.2 Acyrthosiphon pisum | reverse complement strand
TAGCTAAATTTAGCCATGGCTATAAATTCATCAAAATAAACAAATAAAATGTTATTAGGTGCAATATTTTTATTTTTATTGAATAGGAAACAATAACATAATATGTAAATATATAATACAATATGCCGAATTTGTTGTACATTATACATTTTGAAATTAAGTATAATTAAAAATTATTTTCAAACACATATCATGTAAGATATTCAAAGTATACCAATTATTTGAATTTCATTTTGAATATTGGAATTTGATAACATCTGTTTTTGGCGGGAACGTGACGTCACCTTGGGCAAGTGCGTAGTGATAGTGATTCTAGAATACAGCAGAACATGCCTGTATATTTAGTAGTGATGGGCATAATCGAAATATATAATCGAGATATTTCGATTATTAAAATAATATCGATTATATAATCGAGATATTTCGAATTTCGATTATATACTAATCGAGTGATTTTTTTTTTCGATGATATCTCGTTTATTTTAAAAACAATGGATTCTCGATCTATTTTAAATTAAAATGGTAAAAAACTCAAAATGTATATAACTGAATATAAATTATTTCGAATAATGTCCATGGAACGAGGGAATTATCAATTAACTATCATAAATTTTAATTAAATTATTATTAAATTGTTGTTGACTTCGAGTCTGTATTTTCGTCTTTCGAGTTTCGACTCGTTTAATATAATACAGTTACCTACTACATTTACCTAATAATGTTGTATTATTCTTAGTTATTTATATTCTAAACATAGACGTATTTAATATTTATGGCTATGATAGTATGATTCTATATAATCATTATTCATTAATCACTCAACCACAAAACAATAATAATTGCTTAGAACCGACTAGAACGTTTAGGGTCCACCGGCCTGCCACACAATGCGTTTTAGCGGGTCCGGTCGAAACTCTAAACTAAAAACTAAAAACATTAAAAGCTAAGAATAGTAAGAAATAAGAATCTGTATTGCTTAAAAATTAAAATCTATTTATTTAAAAATTTGGTTTATAGTCTTCATACTAATTCGATAATGCACATCACTAGATATTATTCGATATTTCGTTCAAAAC
Source organism: Acyrthosiphon pisum (assembly GCF_005508785.2). Taxonomy (NCBI): domain Eukaryota; kingdom Metazoa; phylum Arthropoda; class Insecta; order Hemiptera; family Aphididae; genus Acyrthosiphon; species Acyrthosiphon pisum. The sequence goes on along the minus strand of NC_042494.1, from coordinate 168,877,345 downwards.
GTTTCGATTTTCGATTATTTTGATCGAGTGATCTCTCGATTATGGCAATATCTTGATTAATAATGTTTCAATCGGAAATTTGGTAGTTTCGAATGATTATTTCGAGTGATATCTCGATTATGAAAATGTCTCGATTACTAATCATTCGATTGTTAAAATCCACGATTTAAGATATACAGGTTACTCAACGGAGCAATATTTTTGATGCCCAGTGATTAACCTCGATTGCGGCCAGCGAGAAGCACAGCTAGCGCCCAAGTGGTCATTAATATCGTTAAATATTTTGTTTCATGACAATATTTTTATTTTGCCATGAGCCATGAGCGTTATCCAGCCCTCACAGAATTTTTATGGCTTGAAATTTGAATTCTTGGTATCCATATTCGGATTTCGTCATTTTGTGTATTCCTTATTATTTATACCTAGTTATTACTTATGTCTTATAGTTTTAGTTATAACTTATAGTTATAGTTATTATTTATTAGTAACAAATTACAATCATAAAGACATAACAGTTAGGTACCTACTATAACAATCTTGAAGTTTTTCAGTACATCAAATAAATTACTTATTGATTAATGATGTAAATAATATATTAATTATTATTAAATACTAAATAGTATTTATTATTTAGCCTTCACTTGATGTCTTGATGTGCAGGTAGAAATCTAGAATGTAGATTTATATCATTTGGACAAGAGAAAAATCATAAGTAAAAAGTACTAAAACTTGTTGAAGCCATGATACATATTTTATTGGATACTACACTTAATTATAAACAGTAAAAACTTTTCAACCGTTGCTGATAAAAGAAGATTTATATTTAGACACCAGTTTCATATAAATGTTAAAGTAATAAGTGTAATAAGTGTTAAAATGATGAGCACAAACTTGAGAGTTTCTATTCAAAACAATACCAATTTTTTTTTCCCATGCTTTATGGTCATTTTGTGGGACCCCAAATTTACTTGATGAGCTTTGTTGGCAACCAGGTACACTGCATTTATTGGATACCATATTAATTGGATACTTAATATTTAATAAATACAAGTTAAATCATACAATTTCAGATCCAATATCCAATATCCATACTACACATTATAATAGTATATTAATTATTAGTATAAAATATAATAATAACATACGCTATAAACACAGTTTGCCTCCAAAATATTTAATATATAGTTTAGATTATATACACTGAGAGCGCTAGCTGTCCTTCTTCCTATGGTTCACAGCTGATTTTCAGGGTTAAACGGTGGGAATCACTCTGGGGACTAGTTTCTATACGGCGTTGAGTAACCTGTATATCTTAAATCGTGCATTTAACTAGGGCAAAATAGTATTATCAGTATATATATGTATATATAAGTAAATATGTTTATGAATAAATGTAAACATTGCCAAAGTTGCAAATGGCGTCGGGCATCATAATTTAATAATGTTGTTGTATATGTAGTCGGGTATCTAGTTATTATACATATCTGTGATAACGACTAAAGATTATTGATAATCAAGACCACGATTAAAGATAGTATACTATCTATAGCCGTGATCAAGACTAATAGCAAGATATACTCTTGGTATAGATTAGAAGTCGGAACCCGATAGTTGTTCGAAAAATGATAAGACATTTTTATCGCTAACCTCCTACATGTACACCAACGTAACCGAATAAAATATGTCTATTATTCGAAATAAAACCCATGATTAAATCCTACCTTCTGATTGGTTTACACATTTGGAGGGAAAATTTAAATTATTAATTATTATAACAAATAGCTTATAATATGTATATATAATATTATAATGATTAATGATAGACAATTGTGTCTTTTTTGGTTTTACAATTATTTTATCTTTTATGTGAAAAAAAATCTCTTTCTTAAAATCTGAAATTTGGTATAAATAATAATATATGTGTATAGTCTTGGCACTTATTTCATTGTCAATTTTCATCATGAGTTATTTAATTTTCTGATTTATAGAGGATTAAATCAGTTAATATTATGTTTGAGTTAACAATACTTAGTTGTAAAATAATTGATTGTATTGTATTTTTAGATTTAAAGAAGCAATTATTTTATAGTTTTTTTTTTTGAAATTAAAAAATTACTTTTGTTGACTATAGAAACCTATTGAATATGGAGGTCAGTGGGGATATGTTGTTCAACATCATAACCAAGTATGGGTTGATGCCAAAGAAGAACTTCTCTGAGTCGTGTAGTCGCGAAGCAAGCCAAAATCGAAGAACAAATGGAAGTTATTTATCAAATTGTTGGTATTTGTCTGGGTATACCACCAGATACATTTGAATGGCAATACTATGACAAATCTAAAGTGTTCAATACTATTGGACCTATCACTCCATTGGATTTCTATTTGACACATATAATAAAGATTATGTTCTGAAATTTGGTCAATAAATTCAATCTAATATTATAAACCACTAAACCAACACAGAAGGTCGCCGGTTAGTTCTGCTGACTTAATTTTTTTTTCAGCATCAGCCATGGTGCACTTCAAACAAAAACTTACTACAAGCCCATCATTGAAGACAATAAACATAAGCTATGTTCTCAAGGAAGACATTACAAAGAAACAATTAACAAAAATACAATGGATACAACTAGTTTATAATATTTAATACAATAATTTAAATGTATAATATATTAATTAATATTAAAAATAAGACAATGTTTGGAAAAGTGTATAAATTAAATTAAATAAAAATTAGAATAAACTTAGAGGTTTACCTTTTAATGCGTTACAATTTTCAATTAATTTAAATGTAATGTAATAATTTATAGAATAAAAACAAATTAATATATGATTAACTAAATGATATTGTTTTTTTTATTATAAGATATATACATATATCATTTTTTTTTTTTACATGACACTTCTATTAACTTTAGAATTTTTTGCTTTTAATTCCCCAAAGTACCAACTAGATGATTAGTGAATGACACATACAATTAAAATATGAATTTTTCACCTTATATATTAACTGAACAGTGAAGTTAAACCTAACTGAACTCAGGAGCATTTTCCACTTGTGTTTTAGTGTAGAAAGTAGAAACTATAAAATTACAAGGGTTAACTTATGGTACATTAAATAAGACTGTCTATATGTATATCCATTTAAAAGTAATTTTACTTAGGTACTTTACAAGACTGACAAATTATTAATTTTAAATATTGTTATGGTAGGGTCAATCTTATTTAACATTTTTCAATAATAAAAGATATTTTATTTATATATTTATATATAAATAACATGTTTTAATATTCACTGTATTTGATGCATTTATTATTTTAATTAAATACTAGATATACAAAAAAAAATATACATAAAAATATATATGCAATTAAAAAATAATTTTCATCTCTTTGCTTGAAATCTAAAATGCTGTTTCATATTTAATACAATTAATAAGATAGAAGAAAAGATGATTACTTATCACTATTGTGTGAAAATCCAATATTATTTATTTATAGATCTTGAAATTATAACATATTATAGAAAACTGGGTCACAGGTTTGTTTAACTCAATCTATACACATTTTATTTAAACTTCACTCCTACACATTTTTGAAGGTTTTTTTAAATTTTTATTTAATTTTTTACTATGGCAAATTTTCATTTAATGGATCACGACTATATATTACCAGGTACGTACAAAGTATTTTTTTTGTCTGAAGACAATTTCTAATAGAAAGGTTTTTTTCTCTCACAATGCCCATCAAATTTTACCATTTTATATATTTTTTTTCAATGGTTTAAATATAGTTCAAGAATATATAAATCAATTGGAACCTATGGATGTTGATGTTCTGGAAGATGACAATGAACGTCCTCACTCCTATGTCACAATTCCCAGTGTTCACCGCACAGAACATATAATCAAGGACAATTTAGGATATATGTACTTTAAAAGTAAAACAACTGAAAGAAAAATGTAAATTAAGTTTGAATACTTAGGTAATACAATTGTGTGAAGAAATTTAATTTTTATTTAATTGTATTGTTCACAGTTATGTAAGATGCAAGGAATATAAGAGTGGATGTCCAGCAACAGGATCGATATCGGTAAATTTGAATGACAATGCATTTTTCATCAAGAAGCGACATGATCATAGAGTAAGGAGAGATGACACACCCATGAGGGAATTACGGAACATTCTTGCAGAACAGTGTGTAGTTCATAGTCCTACACCTTACTCAGCTAAAGCATTATACATGCAAGCAATTAAAAAGTAATGTTTAATACAATAATTATTTTGATAAATTTCAACAGTAATTACTATTATTGTTTTAATTAATTTTCAGTTGTCCAGAAGGAGCATACGATTATACATACCTCCGAGCCACAGAGAGAATGCGCCAAATAAGAAAATCCATATTCCCCCCAACTCCAAGGAATCTTTTACACCTCCATCAACTTTTAGAAATGAATGAAAACCGACACTTTGCCCTCACATTCCAGGCACAACCAAATCTGTAAAAGCTAATATTATTCAGTAAAAAAATTAAAATGTAAATGATTATTTCCATTTACAGATTCTATCAGGGGCCATTGATGGTAAATGGAATGTTAGTTGGATTGGTTTTTTGTAACACAAGTTTTATTCAGGACATAGCTGTTGAGTTACAAAACGTAAGTCAAGATTATTTTTTTTCTTATTTTTAAGTATTATTAGTAGTGTTATGATGTTATAGATCACAGTAGCCGGATGTGATGGTACATTCAAGACTGTCCCAAAGACAATAGATAATGATTGCTACCAACTATTTACGTTTCAAATAGTGTACAAAAATGTTGTATGTTCTTTTCTATACTCAGCTATTATGAAACTTGTATGAATATTTTTCTTCTGTTCTAAGTCTTAATTCTTGTCTTTTTGTATTATAGAGCTATCCTCTGGTATATGCACTTTTAAATGGAAAGAATGAAGGAATATATACTGCATTATTTGAACGTATCAAAGATATGATACCCCTGCAATACCAAAATCTTATGATTATTACAGACTATGAAATTGGGCAAATCAATGCAATACATACTGTATTTAGAGAAATAACTCACCAGGGCTGCTATTTCCATTATTGTCAGGTAAGAGTTTAATAAGAAGTATTAAAATATATATATAATTATTACTAATTTATTTAGGCGATTCTGCGGTATGCCAGAAACAAATCAATCGGTGTTTACAATTTAGTAAAAATAAACCCTGTTGCTGCTAACCAGTTGAGGTATTTAGAAAATACTTGCGAAGTGGAATTTAAACAAGCCTCAAATAATTTGAAGGCAAGTTTCATAGTTGTTATCTAAAAAAAATAAAATATTCTTTAATCTCATTTTTTTTTTTTGATAAATTAAATTTATACATAGATTCGGTTGGAACGATCTATGCATACGAGAGACCGAAATACCAGGACAATTAGAGATTTCATTGATGATTTGATTGAAGACCATTCGGAAGACCGTATAATAACGTTTCTACGTAGAGCAGGCCATAGGATAGATGGATATATAACCCAGCAAATTGGTCCTTATCCAGGTAATTCACAATTTATTTTAATCGCAGAGATTCATCAATTTTTGAATATTTATATTTCATGTATTTTAGGAGAGCCAGACCTTCTTCTGCAAAATATATAATAATTTAATTGTTTTTTCATATTTGTATATATAATTGTGTTTATTTATAATTTTTAATACTATTTAAGATTTAACTACCTCATTATTTGACACAAAACTGACACAAGGTAATAATGAATTAATATTTTTTTTTACTTATTTGTGATATAATTATAGATGACTCTTTTAACTTGATAAGTTAAAAGTTAAAAAAAAAATTAAACACACATCATTGTAAAACCAATGCATTCATTGGTCTGCTCAGAATCTATAAGTACAAACAATATGAACTTAACTCAGTATAAAAAAGTTAATTTACCTTTTTTAATTAGTATGTTGATCACATAAAAAGTCACTGTATTCATTCTAGTTTCCATAATATACAAATTATTTTAATAAGAACGAAAAATTTCAAGTTTCTAAGGTTGATGGATTATTTGTAAATCATCCATGAAAACTAGTTGTTTGACTGTCAATTAAACTAGTTTAGTTAAAATTAATTTTAAAAATATATTTTATTTGATTTATATGCCCAGTTGAGCTCAAATTCAATGTTACTTAACAGTAAACTTTAATATTAACAGTGATGTACTCAAGGTATACTAATTGAAACTTATTGTTGAGCAAAAACACTTCTCAATGTATTAAGTATTATTATTTGTTTGTTATATTAGTATTTATATGAATTATAGTATTTATTATTAAAACTATGAATAAATTGTATTTATGAATTTCAAAAACGTATATTTTATAATTACCTTAAATTTTCAAATTCCAAATTCCAAGTACAGTGCATCAGCATTGAACATAGTAGTGTACTAGTAGCGTACGGATGTTGGGTGTAGTCAGACGTCCAGTATTCCAGTGTCCAGAACTCCATACCAAATAATTTAAAAATAAGCAGAGTGCAGACAGCTGCAGTCATTAGACTATATTACTATAATAGACCTATTTTCCACAGATAAGTATACCTATTACCTACTAATTTTATATACAGTATACAGTAATTTTAGTATTTTCTCTGTCTATGCCAAAGACAATAGACCTATAATCTTAATTACCTAACCTAACTCATAGTATAAGGATTATACCATGACCTAACTTAGGTCTTTTGTCAACAAATTACGCAATAGCTAATAGGACTATTTAAAGAGTTATGAACACAGAACAATATTAGTTAAAAATAGCTTATTCAATAATTTTTATTATGTAATAAATAATAGCTAACGAATTATTCAGTGCAGCACATATTTAAAATGTCAAATTATTTACTATTTAAAAAAAAAAATATTATGTTGGTAATGCCAACATTTCAGAATTATCGTACTCGACATTCTTATCATTTTTCGAACAACTACCCTGTATAATAATAGATAAGAATAGATGTATACTAATAGATTATTCTATAATCAATGGTTCAGGGAATAACAGTCGCGCTAGAAACAAAGAATAATGGGAATTATCTTTCTAACGGCAGCACTGATATTCCAACAGGTGTTGCAAATCTGTGCCCCATAAGAACCCATGTTAAACTGAAAAGGTGTCTCTTCTGGTTATTCTGTGGTATTAGTATATATCTATGATAATAACTAGATACCAGACTTCTTCTTATGAATGACACTGGCAGCCATCACGAATAAAGATATAAGATAAAAGATATATCT
>NC_042494.1:168861811-168869986 GCF_005508785.2 Acyrthosiphon pisum | reverse complement strand
ATTTAAACAGTTTATTTTTATAGTCATTTAAGTACAAATTTGGACGAAATTACATATTAAAAACTAGGATAACTCTTTAGTTATTTTGTTGTGATTGTATAATAATATTATTCGTGGGTACTTGAAACTTCTAAAGTATACTATTATATATCTATGATTTTACCACGGTTTTTGTTGATGTATAACGCGTTATAACTTATAAGTACCTAATAGATATTATGATATGATTAATTTGGAATTTATTATAGGTACCTATTATAGGTCAATTTTTTTTTAATACCATAGATAAGTATATATATATGTCTAATACATAGACTGATATACCGTCTCCGTTCAGAATCGTTTTTCTTATACAGTGATAATATATCATTGAATTCAATTTTAATACTGTCCATTATACAGTGACCCACTGTACAGCAGAGCGACATCCACTTACCCACCTTTTTTAAATTGCATTTTACGATTTCTGTATAATTTAATGTATTAGGTGTAAAAAATGGGTCGAGTGGTGTGAAAGCTCAGAAATTATGGATGTTTTCAAATCTAAAGGTTATAGATTTTTAAACAAGAACCGTGTTATTTGTTTTGATCATTTTAAATCATCTGATTACATTATATGGAAAGGTGTAGGAAATAAAACGTGAGTTATTCAACTTTTACATAGGTAGTATAGTCATTAGTTTTGCTATATATTAATTCATCCAAGTAAATGCATTAAAATATTTTTATATTATATTATAGTATTAATTTAATATTATTAACAAGGTTTGTTAAAGTTTTTCATTTATAGTATTTGATATTATGTTATTCTCATTAAAAATAAGTTTTGTTAAAATAATTTTATATTAGATATTTTTAAGACTGTTTAAAAATGATATATTATAATATATAATTTATACTTTATAGTATCCGTCTATCAATGAACAAAAATAATAATAATAAGGGGCAAAGGTAGGCCCCTAATAGTGATACTGAGGGCGGGATGGGGACAGTTGGGTCCCCGAGATAAGAGTTAGGTCCCTTGATAAGAAATTATAACTGATAATCTTAATCAAGAGTTCGAATTCTAACCTCAAAAAAAAAAATTACAATTTAATACCAACCGTCAGGCATTGTGACTGCTACTTTTTAACCGGAACCCGATAGTTGTTCGAAAAATGATAAGACATTTTTATCGCTAACCTCCTACATGTACACCAACGTAACCGAATAAAATATGTCTATTATTCGAAATAAAACCCATGATTAAATCCTACCTTCTGATTGGTTTACACATTTGGAGGGAAAATTTAAATTATTAATTATTATAACAAATAGCTTATAATATGTATATATAATATTATAATGATTAATGATAGACAATTGTGTCTTTTTTGGTTTTACAATTATTTTATCTTTTATGTGAAAAAAAATCTCTTTCTTAAAATCTGAAATTTGGTATAAATAATAATATATGTGTATAGTCTTGGCACTTATTTCATTGTCAATTTTCATCATGAGTTATTTAATTTTCTGATTTATAGAGGATTAAATCAGTTAATATTATGTTTGAGTTAACAATACTTAGTTGTAAAATAATTGATTGTATTGTATTTTTAGATTTAAAGAAGCAATTATTTTATAGTTTTTTTTTTTGAAATTAAAAAATTACTTTTGTTGACTATAGAAACCTATTGAATATGGAGGTCAGTGGGGATATGTTGTTCAACATCATAACCAAGTATGGGTTGATGCCAAAGAAGAACTTCTCTGAGTCGTGTAGTCGCGAAGCAAGCCAAAATCGAAGAACAAATGGAAGTTATTTATCAAATTGTTGGTATTTGTCTGGGTATACCACCAGATACATTTGAATGGCAATACTATGACAAATCTAAAGTGTTCAATACTATTGGACCTATCACTCCATTGGATTTCTATTTGACACATATAATAAAGATTATGTTCTGAAATTTGGTCAATAAATTCAATCTAATATTATAAACCACTAAACCAACACAGAAGGTCGCCGGTTAGTTCTGCTGACTTAATTTTTTTTTCAGCATCAGCCATGGTGCACTTCAAACAAAAACTTACTACAAGCCCATCATTGAAGACAATAAACATAAGCTATGTTCTCAAGGAAGACATTACAAAGAAACAATTAACAAAAATACAATGGATACAACTAGTTTATAATATTTAATACAATAAGAACATATAATCAAGGACAATTTAGGATATATGTACTTTAAAAGTAAAACAACTGAAAGAAAAATGTAAATTAAGTTTGAATACTTAGGTAATACAATTGTGTGAAGAAATTTAATTTTTATTTAATTGTATTGTTCACAGTTATGTAAGATGCAAGGAATATAAGAGTGGATGTCCAGCAACAGGATCGATATCGGTAAATTTGAATGACAATGCATTTTTCATCAAGAAGCGACATGATCATAGAGTAAGGAGAGATGACACACCCATGAGGGAATTACGGAACATTCTTGCAGAACAGTGTGTAGCTCATAGTCCTACACCTTATTCAGCTAAAGCATTATACATGCAAGCAATTAAAAAGTAATGTTTAATACAATAATTATTTTGATAAATTTCAACAGTAATTACTATTATTATTATAAATTAATTTTCAGTTGTCCAGAAGGAGCATACAACTATACATACCTCCAAGCCACAGAGAGAATGCGCCAAATAAGAAAATCCATATTCCCCCCAACTCCAAGGAATCTTTTACACCTCCATCAACTTTTAGAAATGAATGAAAACCGACACTTTGCCCTCACATTCCAGGCACAACCAAATCTGTAAAAGCTAATATTATTCAGTAAAAAAATTAAAATGTAAATGATTATTTCCATTTACAGATTCTATCAGGGGCCATTGATGGTAAATGGAATGTTAGTTGGATTGGTTTTTTGTAACACAAGTTTTATTCAGGACATAGCTGTTGAGTTACAAAACGTAAGTCAAGATTATTTTTTTTCTTATTTTTAAGTATTATTAGTAGTGTTATGATGTTATAGATCACAGTAGCCGGATGTGATGGTACAAAATAGGACAAATAATTATTTAGAGAGTTACCATGCCGTACTCTTAAAAATCATAAGGCCTCATCCAAAAATATGGGAATTTATTGGTAAGTTTTCATTTAACTAGTTAATACCAGTTACTAATCAAAAGTCTGTCACATATTGTTTTTCATCTATAGACCAGTTGAGGTATTTAGAAAATACTTGCGAAGTGGAATTTAAACAAGCCTCAAATAATTTGAAGGCAAGTTTCATAGTTGTTATCTAAAAAAAATAAAATATTCTTTAATCTCATTTTTTTTTTTTGATAAATTAAATTTATACATAGATTCGGTTGGAACGATCTATGCATACGAGAGACCGAAATACCAGGACAATTAGAGATTTCATTGATGATTTGATTGAAGACCATTCGGAAGACCGTATAATAACGTTTCTACGTAGAGCAGGCCATAGGATAGATGGATATATAACCCAGCAAATTGGTCCTTATCCAGGTAATTCACAATTTATTTTAATCGCAGAGATTCATCAATTTTTGAATATTTATATTTCATGTATTTTAGGAGAGCCAGACCTTCTTCTGCAAAATATATAATAATTTAATTGTTTTTTCATATTTGTATATATAATTGTGTTTATTTATAATTTTTAATACTATTTAAGATTTAACTACCTCATTATTTGACACAAAACTGACACAAGGTAATAATGAATTAATATTTTTTTTTACTTATTTGTGATATAATTATAGATGACTCTTTTAACTTGATAAGTTAAAAGTTAAAAAAAAAATTAAACACACATCATTGTAAAACCAATGCATTCATTGGTCTGCTCAGAATCTATAAGTACAAACAATATGAACTTAACTCAGTATAAAAAAAGTTAATTTACCTTTTTTAATTAGTATGTTGATCACATAAAAAGTCACTGTATTCATTCTAGTTTCCATAATATACAAAATTATTTTAATAAGAACGAAAAATTTCAAAGTTTCTAAGTTGATGGATTATTTGTAAATCATCCATGAAAAACTAAGTTGTTTTGACTGTCAATTAAACTAGTTTAGTTAAAATTAATTTTAAAAATATATTTTATTTGATTTATATGCCCAGTTGAGCTCAAATTCAATGTTACTTAACAGTAAACTTTAATATTAACAGTGATGTACTCAAGGTATACTAATTGAAACTTATTGTTGAGCAAAAACACTTCTCAATGTATTAAGTATTATTATTTGTTTGTTATATTAGTATTTATATGAATTATAGTATTTATTATTAAAACTATGAATAAATTGTATTTATGAATTTCAAAAACGTATATTTTATAATTACCTTAAATTTTCAAATTCCAAATTCCAAGTACAGTGCATCAGCATTGAACATAGTAGTGTACTAGTAGCGTACGGATGTTGGGTGTAGTCAGACGTCCAGTATTCCAGTGTCCAGAACTCCATACCAAATAATTTAAAAATAAGCAGAGTGCAGACAGCTGCAGTCATTAGACTATATTACTATAATAGACCTATTTTCCACAGATAAGTATACCTATTACCTACTAATTTTATATACAGTATACAGTAATTTTAGTATTTTCTCTGTCTATGCCAAAGACAATAGACCTATAATCTTAATTACCTAACCTAACTCATAGTATAAGGATTATACCATGACCTAACTTAGGTCTTTTGTCAACAAATTACGCAATAGCTAATAGGACTATTTAAAGAGTTATGAACACAGAACAATATTAGTTAAAAATAGCTTATTCAATAATTTTTATTATGTAATAAATAATAGCTAACGAATTATTCAGTGCAGCACATATTTAAAATGTCAAATTATTTACTATTTAAAAAAAAAAATATTATGTTGGTAATGCCAACATTTCAGAATTATCGTACTCGACATTCTTATCATTTTTCGAACAACTACCCTGTACCCCGATTTAACCTCACTAAATAATACTATGTAGCACGAACTACTACATAGGACTGTACCATGAACATTAGAGTAAGGACACCGATCTATACAGATAAAAGGGGGACTAGATATGTAGCATCCGTTAGAGCGCGCTGCAGAACGCCAGTCATACTACTGTAACATTAGAAGCATAGGAACTTTTGTGGTCTTTAGTCATTTTATCCTAAATTATAAAACTTATGACCAAATATTATACAACACAATTTAAAGAGCAGATCAGTTTCAATAAAAATAATAAAAATTTAAATATAAATGTTGTATATTATTGATTATTTGAACTAATTAATTAAAAAAGCATATGAGCTTACTAACAACATTAAACATAATAATATTATTATTTATTACATACATAGGCGTATAAAAAACAAAATTGTGTAAGTAGGTAATAAAATAATGTAAATATGGCTTAGCATTAGGTGCTTAAGCCTTAAACTAACTTTGCAGACGTTCTATGAAGTTTTGATTTTTCTTTCTTTGCATTGTCTATAGAATTGGATCGAGAACAAACAAAATGTACCCTTGTTATAAGAAAGAAGTCAACTATAGAAGATGTTAAGCCATCTGCATGGAGATCACATCCAATAAGTTGTAGTGACTCTATCTGTTCAAGTTTAGAACAAATGCTAAATAGTACTTCACTGCTAAGTCCTTCTTCATTTAAAACATAAAGCGTCGCAGCCTCCATAGTACTTATTAATTTAAATAATTTTTCCGATAGTTTTATTAGATGTCCATGAGATAATTTATCAATGAAAACATCTCTTGAATGAGATATTGCTGATTTCAGAGATAAGAGGCAATTTATACACTTTGTAAATCGTGTTGCTTTCCTAGCTACATACCCTCCAATATATGCTAACACGGGATCATTTGTCACAGTTAAACCAGTATAATCATGATCATAATAAGAAGAAAAAAGATCCATGACATCAAGGCAATCTGACCCTTGATCTATTATATTGTCTATAGCTTGGCGAAATTGTTTACGTTTATCTTCTTGCGTGTTCAAGTCATTTATACTAAATAACGATGACAACAGTTCACCCCCTGTTATATTTGATCCTTTAGGTGGTTTTACCAATGAATAAGTGCAAATTGGTTTGAATATTTGAACAAATAATACCGAATCTGGGTGATCATTAGATCCACATGAACTACACATCATTGAAAAGAAACTCTAAAAAAATGTTTGAAATAATTTTCTAAATTATTAATATAAAGCCAATTATTAAGGATTTGTTTTAAATATTGTAAACAAAATAAATACCTCTAAATTATCCTGGTTTAATCTAGCTGTCATTAAAAAATGATAGTCACAGCAAGTCTCAAGATAGTCAAAAATTTCTAGAGTGGCCTTAAGTGAAACTTTTAAGCCAAAATATGTGCTATCAGTCAAAAAATTATAGTTGTTTTTTTTTTGCAGTATCATGCCATTCATCTAAATAATGTATAAAATGTTTGATTACCTAACAAAAAATCAAAATTGATCAATGATTTAATTTTTTAAAAAATACAGAAAAATAAAATTTTAACCTATTTCATATTCAGGAGAAGCTTTCCTGAGACTATTGCTAGGAATTCGAGAATCCATGGCCTGAATTAAACTATTAATTCGACGAATAAGTATAACTGATGGTTCACAATCAATTAAATCCATATTATTTTCTCGATAAATCTCCATAGCTATAGCAGTTTTTTCACCAAAAAACTTTAAATATACAATAGTATTTATATATGTTACAATATAATAAATCAAAAATTAATTTATACATTAAATTTACAAAATATTTAATACATACACGGTATGCTCTGCCAACATTCATTTTTTGATAGGGTTTAGGATGTACGTCATCATTACTTAAACCAGGACACAATTTTAAATTATAACCAAAAGGATTTTCAGAAGTTATTATGGCATCCCAATGTTTTAGCTTTACTATTCCATCTGGTGTCTGTTATTGAATACAACGAGAAAAGTAAAAAATTAAATTTTTTTGGTGTTAACAAAATGTACATATAAAGTTTGCAGACCAAAATGTTGGAATGAGCAATGCTTTGTCTAATTTATATTTTAATTAAGTGACTTTTGACAAAAATAAAACTTAATATTTATGTTTACTAAATATAATTACAACCATACATATAATTGTTTAATAAAAAAAAATACTACACAAATAATAATAAGTTTAATCAGAGTAATAAATAATAAAGAAGTATATATAAAAAATGAAATATATAGTATATTATATATATATAATACTATATAATAATACTATATATTATTTTATATATAGTATATATAAAATATGAAATTATTAAACATATTTATGTATAAATTGTATATGATGATATAACTTTGGTAGGCAAAGATGAGATGAAGTACTAGTTATTAAAAATAAAATATAAATCAAATTAAAGAAATCATTTTATTAATATTTGATCTAATATTAAAACAAATTATAATTATATTACCCAAAATTCACTTTGTTTCACTATGCAATTTCTGAAATTCTTAATGAGGTGGGGAAAATCTGACAAAAACCATAGCCTTCTTGATGAATCATAAATATGTTCACAACTAACATTTTCAGACGAAATTCCAAACTTTGTCCACATACTACGATTCCAAGTAGCGCCATCAGTTGCAATGCCGTCTACATGGAAACCAGACCTCTCCAAAAGAATAACACATTCCATAACAATCTTATGTAACACTGTACTTGAAGCACAACCTTTGCTCAAAAAAACTGCCAAGGCCTGGACCCACTTTCCTCGAAATGGTTGGTACATTAAAACCAAGGCATGATCACCTTTACTATTTATCTGATGTTCGGGAGTATAATTGCCCAAGTTAACCAAACCATTAACCTTTAGAGTTTTTTTATTAAATGAAACTGATTCACTTAATTTCATTTCATCTAATAATAGAATTCCTAAAAAAAATAAAATGTTTTATTAATTTTTACTTAAATCTGT
Source organism: Acyrthosiphon pisum (assembly GCF_005508785.2). NCBI lineage: Eukaryota > Metazoa > Arthropoda > Insecta > Hemiptera > Aphididae > Acyrthosiphon > Acyrthosiphon pisum. Next base: position 168,861,999 of record NC_042494.1, on the reverse strand, counting down.
TTACTATGATAAAAGGAATATCTAAAAAAATTAACCTCGTTTATCTTCAGGAGCCATACAATTTGCTTTTTTTGCTAAAAGATCAAAAATGGCTTGTTGAAAACCATACTGACCAGACATTTTGGATATATATTTCCCTAAAGTATCTATACAGGGTAAAGCTAATATTTTTTTTGTACGAAGATGTT
>NC_042494.1:168859795-168860597 GCF_005508785.2 Acyrthosiphon pisum | reverse complement strand
ACACTGGCCCACGATCGCGTTTACATCCCCCCCCCCCGAGCATCTGTTTTTTTTTTATTATTTTAAATTTTAATATTTTCGTAATAATATAACGACTTATGATACACCAAGTGTACGCCGAATATAGTTAAATAATTTTAAATTTTAAAATATGGTTACACTGCAACACTGTTTATCGCACTAGACAGTCAGAAGCCTATGGTTAGCATAAGCTGGTCTATGACGGTTAGAAATATCGTGATTGTAATTGTGATTAGTGGTTATCAATTTATCATACAGTTTAATGTTTATATTTTTCGTTTATCATCTGGCTGACGCTGTTGACGGTTGTGTATTAAAATTAAGTTATTGGTTAGTATTATATAGGCTAATAAGTTTTTTGTGAATGTCAATAATATAACGTTCTTAAAATGAATAAACGAAAACAGTCTACGCTCTTAGAGTTTTGTAATAAAAAAAAGAACAATAGTTCCAATTCTACTGTGGTAACTGCGGATGTTGATGATGCAGTTGTAATATCCGAGGTAATACCAGCGTCAACAACAACTTATAATTAAGTAACTACTAGTAATAATAGTAATATCGAGGTAGAAAATGATATTTCCTCATTAGTTATTAGTAATGATATCGGTCTTTATATTAATTCATCACGTGTTATTGAAGATAATGTTAAAATAAAACTTTTGGAAAATAAGTGGAAACCACCCCCTAGCTTTAAATATCCGTTTTCAGTTCATAAAAAACAGGGAAAGGAAGAAAAACGATTTTTGAGTTATAACCATTTTGAACAATATCCATGGCT
>NC_042494.1:168855609-168857519 GCF_005508785.2 Acyrthosiphon pisum | reverse complement strand
CCTTTAATGACCTTGCTGTTCCATATGAAGAAAAAGTAAGTAAACTGCAATATTGGTATTATAATTGTATGGAAAGTAAGTTGAACACAAAGAGTTCTATAATAACTATAATATTTTTCTATGCATTGGTTGAAATTGACCATTCTTGAATAGTCATACACAACAAAAAAATTGTTATCCTGTGAATTAGGTATATACTTAATTATTGATAGATGAGTATAGATATTGCAGTGTTATAGAAAAATAAGCTTTAATGCTACGCCCTATACCTTTAAATGTTTATGTAAGTCCATAATAAGTTATACAATAAGTAAATTTGAAGTGATTTGATAGACGGCGGAGGGGGAAGTCACCCAATGGCGACACCCGCACCCAATCTAAATCGATTTAACAAGAGAATTTAATATTTATTATTATAATAATAAATCACATATATCGTATAGTAGAGATGGAGAATTTACGTAAAAAACATCAGTAAATTTATCAATAATAAGTGGCAAAAACGGTAAAATAGAATTTAAGATTAAATAATAAAATTTCTTAGAGCCATCTTTTTTCATCAGTAAATACGATTGTTATTTCTATTGTTGTATTTTTGAATCTTGATAAATATAATTCTTTCTAATAGTAACAATAACGAACTAAAGGTGGGTAAGTGGATGTCACTCTGCTGTACAGTAGGTTACAAGTGGGTCACTGTATAATGGATGGTATTTGAATTCTATGATATAATATCATTGTATAAGAAAAACGATTCTGAGTGGAGACGGTATGTCAGTCTAGGTATAAGACAAATTATATACTTATATCTATATGGTATTAAAAAAAATTGATACCTATAAAAAATAGGTAGGTACCTATAATAAATTCCAAATTAATCATATCAAAATATCCATTAGGTGACACGTCATACATCAACAACAAACCGTGGTACTATCATAGATATATAATAGTATACTTTAGAAGTTTCAAGTACCCATGAATAATATTATACAATCACAACAAAACAACTAAAATAGTTATTCCAGGTTTTTCAATATGTAATTTCGTCCAAATTTGAGCTTAAAATGACTATAAAAATGAAATGTGATAATGTATTTTTTAGATTTTTCGGTAACAGAATTAACTACTTACGTGGAATCTTGCTTTAAATTTTCAATCTTTAGATATAAAAGTTAAACATTTTATAGATTTTTAACTAGGTACAAAATAATTATTCAATTTTAAATTTGATAAATATTGTCAAAATTCGAAATTTTATCGTATATATAAAATGCTAATATAAACATTCAGTGAAATTTTCAAGTTTCTACAGTCATTCGTTTTTTAATTACAGCAAAATAAAAAAATCGTCTCATGAGAAATCGAGCAAATATCAAATGTTGTAAAAATATGAAGTTCAAATGCTCATACAAATTTTATTTGACTTGCTTGTAGACATTTTTTTTTTTAAGTGGTAGACAAATTTATGAGGGAATCATATATTACATTTTCAAATCTTAGATTTAAAAAGAAAAATTTTTACGAATTCTTAACTCAAAATAATTTGCTAATTTTCGTAATTTTTCATATTTTGTCAATTTTTGAACTTTAAATGCTAATAAAAAAAAACTGTGACCATAGATTTTTAATTTTTTTCATCTGCCTTTGAAGCAATAAATTAGGAACCTTCTATTAAATTTTCAAGCTTTTTTAACCAACAAATAAAATTTTATTGATATTTATAGAAAAAAAAACTAAAAAAAATTAAAACTGAACATGTTCGTAAACAGCTCAAAATAAATCTAAATATTTGAAAAATGATATGGTGTATAGTCAAAATTTTATGCACCTACGGTCATTTGTTTTAGAGTTGTACCAAAAACCAAAATCGATTTTCCCGAAAACAGATTTTGCGTTAAAATTCCCGT
>NC_042494.1:168841006-168854537 GCF_005508785.2 Acyrthosiphon pisum | reverse complement strand
TCTTCACAATCGCCCTCTTGGGTTCCAATGGCCGACATGGTAGTAAAACGAAGACGGTTAGGAGTTGGTGTATTGGATGATTGTATATATGCAGTAAGTTAAATCAGTATTTTACTTAGTTTATATTATAATATTCTTTTATAATTCTAGGTTGGCGGAAGAGATCCCGACAATTCATTAAATAGCGTTGAGGTTTTTGATGTCAGTATTCAAAAATGGAGGTTGTTAGCTAGTATGTCTACTGAAAGATGGGATTTGGGTATTGGTGTACTCAATAATCGTTTATATGCGGTGAATATTTATATTATTTCTTTATTTATAATTTGTAATCAGGGCTTAAAACTGGTAACTGGTTTGTAACGATTACCGTTAAAAACCGTAAATTTGAGAACCAAAAACCGATAACCGCTTTTAGTTTTGGAATGCTGGAAGCGGTTATTGGTTTTCGGTAATCAAGGTAAATATCTAAATATTAACATCAAAGCGGTTATCTCATATTTTAAATCCCGGTTTTATTACCAAAACCTATTCCCGACCAAAAACATTATCGGTTTTTTCATGGAATTTAATACTTGAATTATGTCATGAATCATGATTACATTATAGTTGAATTTAATTTTTCAGCTATTTTTAAAGTTTTTTCCCCAATTAATTGTCGTCGACTATTGCTTATCTGTTGTGAATATCACATATATTATATATAGGTATAATTGTACAACCAGGGGCGGATTTACTATTTTTCAACTAATGAAACTTGTATATTCAACTATAAACATAAATTCAATATCAACATATACTTGTATGTTTTTGATGTAATTGCATTTATCAAAATAAAACAAAAAAGGAATAGCTTATAATAAACAATAGAACAAATAATAAATAAAACAATACATCTTTTATAAAAAAATAAAACTTAAATAAATTATAAAACTGTTTGCAGAATACTGAAAACACAGCAATACGCCAATAGGTACATAATAATAATATTGAAATGTAATTAAAATTCGGAACATATCAATTTAACTAGGCGAGTGTATGTTGAATTGAATTAAAAATATAAAACAATAAAACGTGGAAATATACAACCATTATAGTATTGAACACGATTATTTGTGCATGCTTAATTCAGTGTAAGAGTACTACTAGGCAGTAAGTATTAACGTAAGTACCTAAGTCTCTACCTGCACAGTCACTCAGAACGAGTAACGACAGAACACAGAACACTCAGTGTTTACTATTAAATTAATGTATAGATAGATTATACTAAACTAAAATACGGTATCTGCATTTTATTAGTCGTATTGGCTACTCTGGCTACATAAATAAAACTTATTCCGCTTCTAAAAACATTTAAAATAAGAGGTCACTCAATTTTTTCCAATGGTAAAAAAACTCGGTAAAATATACGTAAATTTACTTTTACCCGTTAATTTTACAGGGTAAATTTACTGAACTCACATATCTAATTAAGTTACCACACGATTAACCCCGATGCCGTGTTGTTGGACATAGCTGAACATTTTTCGTGTACACGGCAATCGTGTATAGTGGAAACCCGCCTTAACGGTTATCATAGTGTTTGAAATATAAAATACGGTTACCGGTTATCAAATATAAAAATTAAACGATAACCGGTTACCGGTTTTCAAAAGTTTAACCCAACCTAACCAACTTTATTGATAACGGTTTTAAGCCCTGTTTAAAATACGTTTTATTTTATTTAATTGTATAGGTTGGGGGTACTACAGGCAATGTTAAAACATTGAAATCTGTTGAATATTATGATCCCACTCTTGACTCATGCACACCAGTTGCAGAGATGTCTACAAACCGTCAATGTGTTGGTGTAGGAGTCTTGAACGGTCTTATGTATGCTATTGGTGGCTTTGATGAATATGGGGTGCTTAAAAGTGTTGAGGTTTATAGACCGAGTGATGGAGTTTGGTCTTCTGTAGCTGATATGGAAATATGCCGATCTTGCCCCGGTAACAATTATCTTTTTAGGACAACCTTTGTAAACATTTATTGAATTTAAATTGAATTTTTATATAGGAGTAGTGGCATTATATGGTATATTGTATGTTATGGGCGGGAGATCTGATGATTTCATCTATAGTGATACTGTAGAAATTTACAACCCCAAAACCAATACTTGGACAATGGAGAGATTTTCGAGAAGTGGTTTGTACATTTATGGTGGAGTAGTTGTTGATAGACCACCAAATTTTATTAATTAATTGGCATATAATATACCTAATGGTCTTATTGTTGATGGTAATATGATTATATGCACATATTTATGTATAATTTATGACGAAACTTGAATTGCTTATTTTTCTTTTTTGTTAATATTTGATACAAATGTTTTTTTTTTAATTTAAAATGATTATTTACAAATAAATAAGCTATAACGTTTATTATATTGTACTATATCAGAAAAATGTTATATAATTTATAATATACTACACAAAAATGCAGATGTAAATATAAATTTTTGTTCAATAAAAAAACATATCTTTTATATTTTGTACGGAGTATTGAATTTATTGATTTTTCAATGATTTATTTATTTATTTAGGTTGTTTGTGTACATGATATTTTTAGGTTCTTGCCATTTTCACGAAATGACAAATAACTCGATTGCAACATAATTTTAGTACATATTTTATAAAAAACGCTATGCAGTATGCACTATAATTAACAGAATTTAATAGACGAATTTTAAATCGTCATTATTAATTCTTCAAATATATAATATTTTCATTAGGTAACTGAATCATTTAAAAATGATACTAAATTGAACAACTAAGTATATTGGTAACGTATATGGGTTAATTGACATTACTATATATCGTTTTTATGATATTTTTAGGGATGCTAAATCTTAGTCAGTCGAGCCTATTTGCGCCAATAGCGCACTCCGATATTTATTTTATAAGCAGTACCTATGATACAGACTAATGATAACTTACTATACGCACATATTTAGACGACCGTATGCACACAAATAGAAAATTGACTGTATTGAACTCCTATAGGTATAAATATGTTAACAGATGTTAATATTATAATGATTAAAAAAATATTAATAAAAATGTAACAATTAAAATTACTTTTCAGACCATAAATATTTTTCTAGGGTAAGTTTTAGACTCAACAAAGCAAATTATACGTGAAATATAATAATGGCATTATTAATTATTCCACGTCCACTGATTATATTTCAACAGAACTTCTTATTGAAAATATTTTATCAAATTATATTTTTAAAAATCGGGTAAGGGGGTGTAATAATATCATTGTACACGAATAACGATTTTGAGAGGAAACCATGTGTCATAATTGTATAAATAAACAAATTTAAAAGTTAAACAATTTTTTACCAAAATCTAAAATATCTTATTTTTTCATAGAGATAGTATAACTATTGTTGAGAACCTTCTTATGTCAGCTCTGAAAAGAAAAACGTTTTTTAAATGAAAAACAGTTTACCAAATTTAAAAAAACTATCATTGCCTAAATAGAAAATTTTACCATGTATGAAAATAAAATATAAAAAGGTGGGTAAGTGGATGTCGCACTGCTGTACAGTAGTTTACAAGTGGGTCACTGTATAATGGATAGTATTAAATTTGAATTCAATGATATAATATCACTGTATAAGAAAAACGATTCTGAGCGGAGACGGTTTGTCAGTCTAGGTATTAGACATACCTATTATAGGTATACTTATCTATAGTATTAAAAAAAAATTGACCTATAATATAGGTATCAATAATAAATTCCAAATTAATCATATAACAATATCCATTAGGTAACGCGTTATACATCAACAACAAACCGTGGTACTATCATAGATATATAATAGTATACTTTAGAAGTTTCAAGTACCCACAAGTAATATTATACAATCACAACAAAATGACTAAAATAGTTATTCCAGGTTTTTTAATATGTAATTTCGTCCAAATTTGAACTTAAAATGACTATAAAAATAAACTGTGCTTATGTATTTCTTAGAATTTTTGGTAACAGAGTTAAATATTTATGGGAAATATTGTTTTAAATTTTCAATCCTTAGATATAAAAGTTGAATATTTTATAATTTTTTAACTACAAAATAATTCTTCAATTTTAAATTTGATAAATGTTGTCAAAATTTCAACTTCAAATGCTTATAAAAAAAAATTGTGCCTATGTATTTTTAATATTTTTCAACTGATATTGTAACAATGTATCAGGAGCCTTGTATTAATTTTTTATACTTTATTCTAGATTAAATTTTATTGATATTTATAGAAAAAAAAACCAAAAAAATTGAAAACTTACAATGTCCGTAAACAGCTCAAAAAGAGTCAAATTATTTTCAAAATTTTATCGTATATAGAAAATGTTATTATAAACATTCAGTGAAATTTTCAAGTTTCTACAGTCCCTCGTTTTTTAATTACATCAAAATAAGGTAATCGTTACGTAAGAAATCGAGTGAATATCAAATGTTGGAAAAATATGAATTTCAAACGCTCATAAAAATTTAATTTGAGTTTCTGATAGACATTTTTTTTTTTGATAAAGGTACATTATCCTATAAAGAATCTTGTATTACATTTTAAAATCTTAGTTCTAAAAATAAAAATGTTTACGAATTATTAACTCAAAATAATTTGCTAATTTTCGTGATTTTTATATATTTTGTCAATTTTTTGAACTTTAAATGCTAATTAAAAAAAACTGTGATTAAGGATTTTTAATATTTTTCAAATGTAATTGTAACAATGTAGTAGGAGCCTTGTATTAAATTTTCAAGTATTTTTACTCAACAAATAAAGTTTTATTGACATTCATAGAAATAAAAACTAATTAAATTGGAAACTGAAATTGTCCGTAAACAGCTCAAAACAAATCAAAATATTTTGAAAATTTTATCATGTATAGAAAATGTAAATATAAACAGTGAACATTTCATGTATCTACAGTCATTCGTTTTAAAGTTACACCAAAAACCAAAATCAATAAAAAAATTTCTCAAATGTACAACTAAATAAAAAAAGACTCAAAATATTTCAAAATGTTCACCATTTATAGAAAACGCTATTATAAACATTTTGTGAAAAATTCATGGGTTTACGGTTATTAATTTTTGAGTTACACCAAAAAAATAAAGTCGATTTTTTCATAAATTGGTTTTGCCTAAAAATTACCACTTTTTTTCATCTACTTTTGTTTTTCTTGACGCTTCCCAAACCTACTTGGACCTCCCAAAAGTAACAAAAAAATTCGAATACTTAACAAGACTGCATGTGTATGGTAGTGTGGTGTGCCAAACGCATTGTAATTTATTGTGTTACGAGATTGTCGTAATACCTAGTCAAATCGTCGATATTAGTCAATGGTTGACGTTGGACGAGCGGCGAAATCAACGTTCTCGTCAAATGTGTATGCGGTCGGGTAACGTTAATTATTATTGTATCTTTTGATATAAAAAGTTATACAGTTTTGATACACGCCTCAAAGGCACAGGGTGGGACGGGAAGGCAAGTCGCGCTGTACGAGTATCGGTCGGCGGCGGACGGTCTCTCGATCGTTCACCGACCGTCCGACTTATCCGACCGTTATACTATATGATCAGCCGACATTTAAAAGAAATTATAAGTTATTACCAGGGCTAGGATTTTTATGTAATAAAAAATGGTAAAATATGCAATTTTTTTACCAAAATATGCAAAAATATGCATTTAAATTTTATTATAAGATAAAAACAAAAATATAGTTACAAAATAAATATGTATTTATTGAAATACATCAGTTATTGGCTGTTTGTCTTAATATAATATAATTGAGAAATAAAATAATTTAGAAATAAAATTTATAATTCACATTCACTACATGCTACGACCACATATTTTTTCAAATTGTCGAAAATGAATGATCGATGATTGGATCGTAGTATGGCTTTGTATTGACTGAAGCTATAAAAATAAAATGTATGTTTGACAAAAAACATACATTTTTCGCATTCTTATAATCAAAATATGCAATAATATTAATTTTATTCAATATAATATGCAATAATATATTATTATTATAATATATTTTGACAAATTCAGTAAAATGTTAAATCAACTACAGATTTCTAACATGTGTATGCATTTTATCCAAATTATGCAAAAAACATGCAAAATAAAAATACCACCTTTTATCTCATCATGAGGTGATACGTGGACATTACTGACAAAATCACTAATCAGATGTCGCAAAAAAAACACGCTGTTGCATATAAATCCTAGCTCTGGTTATTACTTATCACTTATTGTAAATGTCACTTTCCGCCGCCTGCGATATAGTTTTCGTGCAACGAACATACCTGGCACGTTGTATTTTGTTATTGTTATTGGTATAATAAACAACCGTTTGCGTACTTAAGCAGACTGCGCGTGTTATTCATTTGTGTGCGAATACCACCAATATCTATACACTACACAGGGACCGGCCTACCGAAACACTCTACCTCCGTGGCCGCGTCAGTATATAAATGTGTATATTGAATATTCTGAGACCGGTCCGTTAGGAAAATATTATAAAAGGCATGTAAACGGCGTGACCGTATGTGTGTTATACCTTGCACTCAGAATATGTGAAATATACTCTATATTATTATTATTCAAATTATTTTTCCATTTTATTATTATGATATCAAAACACTAAACCTTAGAAACTATATATCATAATATAACATATCTATATTATAGTATTAACATTGATTATACATAGTATGTATAATATATACTATGTATAAAATATTATGTATAATCAATGGTATTATATACTACACAAGTTTTTATATTGTATGCTCTAAAAGTCTAAACAGATAAATAGATAGTATGTACACAATTTTGAATAGTTAAAAATGTTTTAAGAATAATGTTTAAGGGGGCTGCAGCAGGCAAGGGGGCTGAACTGTTCTCTTGGGGGGGGAGGGCTAGAGCCCAACCTTGTTCCCCCTTGGCACCGTGCCTAAAAAGAATCCCATGTGTATAATACATATTATATAATATAAATAAATACATATTATAGGTATTATATATAGATAGAAGATAAGTACAACTCATTTTATGTGTTTCCACATGTGCAACGAATAAGGCAGTAACTCAATTTTAGATAACATAAATACAATAAAAGTAATTTGCTTCTAAACATTTGGTTTTTATGTTTTCTTTATTTGTTTAATAAAAAAAAATAATAAAAATAAAAATAAAAGTAAAAAAAATAATAATAAATAAAAAATGATTGGATAGTGCTGTTAAAAAATAAGCTTGGTATTGTACATATAAAGTCCTTCTTTACGTGTGGTGAAAATTTTGTAGTTCTGCAACAAATATGGTGCGAGAAAAGTTGTGCCGCGCAAAACAGTTTTTATGTTGTACATTTGTAAGAATATTATTTAGGTAAATAATAATGGTAGATCGTTACATCATGACCGATAAAAACCGCCTTATACACGTAAGTGGTACTCGAAAAAATAAGTACAAGAATCTATTACTACCTAAACAAGATAACATAATGTAGTAAATATCAAGGTGAGTATAATATATGAAAACAGATTTAATGTGTACTTAACATTTTGGTATATTTTTTCTTCAGTCTAGCAAGACGGCAATTTATTAGACACCTCTCGCAGTGACCCAGCGAGGCACAAACGCAATACACTACACTGTCATAATATAGTCGATACTATAGTCCGTGTGCACTAGCTGTGCATCAAGATTCGACATCAGTTAGGTAGGTATTGTTTATAATTTAAATTGTATTTTTATACATTTAAATATATTGGATAGATAATTTTAATTCTTAGCGTACCTATAAACCGATTATATATTATAGGCCCATATTATTTCAAAACCATATTCTTATCACTTATTGTCATGTATTATTGACCATTACTGCACTGATCTCAATTCAATCATAAAAATAAATAAGAAAATACATGTTCTATAAATTTATTTTAATTTAATAATATTTTCGATGTGACTAGACGCCCGACGATGGTGGAGTATACATTATCTTACCTACCATGGTCAAATGTCTATAGACACATCGTAATATTTTACTAATTATAAAAATATAGGTAATTACTTTTAAAATTGGTTACCCTTGTTGTCAAGGTGTTGGTGTAGGAGTCTTGAACGGTCTTATGTATGCTATTGGTGGCTATGATGGAGATGAGGATCTTAAAAGTGTTGAGGTTTATAGACCAAGTGATGGAGTTTGGTCTTCTGTAGCTGATATGGAAATATGCCGATTTCGCCCTGGTAACAATTATCTTTTTAAGACAACCTTTGTAAACATTTATTGAATTTAAATTTCATTTTTATATAGGAGTAGTGGCATTAGATGGTTTATTGTATGTGATGGGCGGATGTTCTGATGAATCTATCTATAGTGATACTGTAGAAATGTACAACCCCAAAACCAATATTTGGACCATTGAGAGATTTTCGAGAAGTGGTGTGCGCATTTATGGTGGAGTAGTTGTTGACAGACCACCAAATCGTATTAATTAATTGGCATTATTGTTGATAGTAATATGCTTATATATGAACATATTTATATATAATTTATGACGAAACTTGAATTGTTTATTTTTCTTTTTATGAATGTTTGATACAAATGTTTTTTTTACACTTTAAATTGATTATTTACAAATAAATTATCTATAAAGTTTATTATATCAGAAAAATTTTCTATTATAATTTACAATATACATTATATCTTCTAGATTTTGTGCGGAGTGATGAATTTATTGATTTTTCAATGATTTATTTATTTATTTTGTTTGCCTAGTTAATATAATTGCAAATATCGATTACAAATATCTTTAGTGCTACATAATTTTAATACATATTTTATAAAACGCGATATACTATAATTAACATAGAAATGAATAGATATTAAGTAAATTAATCATTTAAAAATGATACTAGATTGAATAACTGAGTATATAGGTAAGGTCTATGTATTAATTGACATTAATATATGTAGTTTTATGATATCCGGCTGACCGGCTGATTCAAGGCGTTTGATACTTCAGAGATACATCTGCTCACTTAATGCTGATGATCTATTGTCATCAAAATCAAGTTGATATACGAGCCATTAGCTAGGAACCGCAAAGATGCCAAAATCTAATAACGATTAATGACATATACAACATTTTATCATAATTAATTATTATCAATAATATAGAAATAAATAATTATGACTTGACTTTTATCTTAATTTGGATTGAAGATAATCTACTTGGTTCAATGATGTACGGTGTTAATACATCTATTAACACCTGAACCAATGCCAATTAGTAAGTCTAAATTTTTTTAGAAACTGCAGGAGGTCAGATAGTTCTAAAAATATAATAAATTGATTAATCACATAATATACAACATTTTATCATAATTAATTATTATTAGTATTATAGAAATAAATAATTATGACCATAGGCGAAACTACGGGTCACTTCAGGCCACGGCCTGACCTAATACTGACTAAAATTTGTATATATTAATATTATATATTTTAATAATTATTTAGGTATTATAAATAATATATTTATTCATGTAAACGTACATTGTTAACATTTCTTTAATTAAACTGTACACACTACAAAATGAACATAATAATTACATTTATTTTTAACATTGATTATGGAAATATGGAGTCTTATAGTCTATTCTATGTACTTGAATAATGGGTTTGATCATTTATTGTTTAATTTAGACATTTGACGTTTATTTTTATATTATAGCAAGTATCTAATAGTTTTACGTAACAAGTTGCCAGTCGGTTATGTTTATTACGTGGTGATATACCCATAGACGCAAATAACGTTTGGGATGGGGGGGAGGAGGGGATTCAATATTATCAAAGTAAGGCTTTAGATTTGATAATATTGAATAAGCTTAAAACAAAATATGGAAAATGTTTGGGAGGCGATGGACATTTTTGGGAGGGCTTTGTCCCTAAAGCCCCCTCTCCCTATTTGCGCCTATGGATATACCCGTAGAAAATTATTGTCTATTATACTTACTTTAACATTTTAGTATTATATTTTACCAGTTGCAGAGACGTCTGTAGATCATCGAGGTGCTGTTGTAGTAGTTTTGGATTGTCTTATGTATGCTATTGGTGGCTATGGTAATAAAAAGTATCTTAAAAGTGTTGAGGTTTATAGACCGAGTGATGGAGTTTGGTCTTCCGTAGCTGATATGGAAATATGCCGATTTCGTCCTAGTAACAATTATATATTTTAGGACAACCTTTGTAAAAATATATTGAATTTAAATTGCATTTTTATATAGGAGTAGTGGCATTAGATGGTTTTTGTATGTGATGGGTGGAGAATGTGATAATTCTGTCGATAAAACTATAGAATTTTACAACCCCTGCAACACGAACACTTGGACCATGGAGAGATCGTCAAGCAAAGGAGTAAAAATGTATGGTGGAATTATTTTTGACAGACCACCGGCCAAATCGTATTAATTAATCGACATTATTGTTTATAGTAATATACTAATATGCTTATATGAACATAATATTTATGTATAATTTATGAAGAAACTTGAATTGTTTATTTATCTTTTTGTGAATGTTCGATAAAATATTTTTTTTATTATTTAAATTGATTATTTACAAATAAATAAGCCATAAAGTTTATTATACTGTAGTATATCAGCAAAATCTTATATAATTTATAAAATACATTATATCTTTTAGATTTAGTGCAGTTTGATGAATTTATTGATTTTTAATGATTTATTTAATTATTTTGGTTGTTTGTGTACACAATAATCATAAAATCTTACCATTTTCACAAATGTTAATTTTTTCATTTTATATACATGATATAATGTTCAAATATCCATTGTCAATATCTGGAGCTCAACATAACTTTAATACTTACTTTATTAACGTGATGTATTATAATTTATAATTAACATAGAAATCAATATACAAATTTTAAAACGTCATTAATTCTTCAATTAATATATAATATTTTCATTAGTTAACTGAATCATTTAAAAATGATACTAAATTGAACAACCGAGTATATTGGTATGGTCTATGGGTATATTGGGTATTTTTTTATTTATAAAAAACACGAATTCCAAAGGTTTTTTTTGTTGAAATTACTTTTGAAGTCCACGTACTTTTAAAAACCAAACTTAAATATTAATATTTTGGCAATACAAAAACAGTTTTTAAGATGAAGCTACCCATGAATATGTTGCAAACTCCGTCTTAAAAACGTACAGCGTATCGCAAATTTCCGTTTGATAGTTTATAGGCGAGGCAGCCACTTGCATATGTCGAAGTAATGGAGGGCGTTCTTTTTCTAGTTATGACCTATAAGTAATTAAGACCGCATTTAACTCCGTTACAAATATGTCAAAATTGCAATAAAAATATGCAAAATTGCAATGGAAATATACCTAAATCGCGGTACCTAATACCTATACATATATTTAATATTATGTATATATATATTTTAATATTACTGCTATAAATATGTTAAAATTGCAATAGAAATAAATTAAAGTTACATAATAAAATCAAAAAATATTTAATTTTTATTTATTTACATATATAACATAATGGACATTAACAAATTACAGAATTATAAAATAGTATTAAAAAAAAATACAGTCGAGTCCGCGATAACTCGAAGTTGAAGGTGGATAAAAATTCACTTCGAGATATGTATTATTCGAGACATATAACTAATTTATTAGGGAATGATTTTCTATAGGAATAAAACACAATAATTCAAATTGTAAAGTTTATCGAGTTATCGAGGTTCGAGTTATCGCGACTAGGCTGTATTAAAAAAAGTATTTAAAAAGTAATACATATTATTTTTTCTGAATTAAAATTTATAAATATTTATGAATTATTTAAATTGTGATTTTGAAAATTTTAGCGTATGTAGCTACTGTTTGTATATTAAATGCGTTTACTGACTAGCGATAATACAGAGCAGAGATACCACCCTCCACGTAAATGTATCGAAATTGCATATACACAGCGCCGGCTAACAGATGTTAATATTATGATGATGAAAATAATAATATATGAATGTAACAATTAAAATTGATTTTCAGACCATAAAGTTATTTTTCATGTTTAAATTTTAGACCCAACACAGCTTATTATACGTGAAATATATTAATATTATACCATGTCCACTGTGGACAAACATTTCGCGGGGTAACCCCGTACCACTCTACTCCGCTCATCTAAACTTTGAATATTTATAACTCATAAACTACTCGTCCTAATTTCGATTTTCATGTATCAAAATATTAAGAAAAATATTCTGCTTTGGAATAAAAAATTAAAACCCTATGTTGTCATTCAAAAAACTAAAAAACTTAAAAAATTATAAGGATAAAAAATATTTAAAAATATAATTTTTTAAGAAAAACGTTGTTTTATAAGCGACTTGAAAGTATTTAAAAAAATATTTTCAAAAAAACTTACACTGAAATAATGAGTGTTGTTTGATAAAAGAATCACCTTGTATATTTTTTGTTCATAATTATCTCAGATTATACTTATTACTTTTTTCCATCAAATGTCTAATAAAAGATAAAAGAAATTATTGAAATCTCATTCCGGGACAATATGCTGATAATAAGCTATTGTTTTTACAATGGTGTTTATTTATTTTTTTTTTTTATTTTTATATCCTGTATACAAAATTTCTTCCAGAAGGAGTGCTTCGATTTCAACATATAGTACCTTATCTTTTAGCAAATTGGATCAAGATGGTACTTTAAAAAGGTCATTTTCTGATTTTCTCAATAGCTATTTAATGCCACGGGAAAAACCACCTAAAAATTACGAAAAAACGCTAAAAATGGGATTTTAATTTCTAACGCTTTGTTTATCACCATAGAAACGAATAAAAAATTATAATATTGCCTATAATATTAATTCAACTTACATCATGAAATAAATAATAACAATATAAAATATCCAGACTGACAAACCGTCTCCGCTCAGAATCGTTTTTCTTATACAATGATATTTTATCATTGAATTCAAGTCTAATACAATCCATTATACAATGACACACTTGTAACCTACTGTACAGCAGAGCGACATCCACTTACCTGCTTTTTTATTTTGTAGCTCAAATTTTTATTACCAGAAATAAGATAATAATTAAAAATTTATACAGAAATTTCATTTTTAATAAAACAATATTTAAAAGGTAAAATTTAAAAAACAATTTGTGTAATTTACGTTAAAAACGTGTTTTGAGTGAATAATTATTAATTATAAAAACGATTCTGAGCGGAGACGGTATGTCAGTCTAGGTATAAGACATAATATTATATTATAGTTTATAGTATTTAAAAAAAATTGACCTATAATAGGTACCTATAATAAATTCCAAATTAATCATATCATAATATCTATTAGGTACTTATAACGCGTTATACATCAACAAAAAACCGTGATAAAATCATAG
>NC_042494.1:168837020-168840956 GCF_005508785.2 Acyrthosiphon pisum | reverse complement strand
TAAAAGTTGAACATTTTATAATTTTTAACTACAAAATAATTATTCAATTTTAAATTTGATAAATGTGTCAAAATTTCAACTTCAAATGCTTATAAAAAAAAAATTGTGCCTATGTATTTTTAATATTTTTCAACTGCTATTGTAACAATGTATCAGGAGCCTTGTATTAATTTTTTACACTTTATTCTAGATTAAACTTTATTGATATTTATAGAAAAAAAAACCCAAAAAAATTGAAAACTTACAATGTCCGTAAACAGCTCAAAAAGAGTCAAATTATTTTCAAAATTTTATCGTATATAGAAAATGCTATTATAAACATTCAGTGAAATTTTCAAGTTTCTACAGTCACTCTTTTTTTAATTACAACAAAATAAGGTAACGTTACGTAAGAAATCGAGTGAATATCAAATGTTGGAAAAATATGAATTTCAAACGCTCATAAAAATTAATTTGAGTTTCTATTATAGACATTTTTTTTTTGATAAAGGTACATTATCCTATAAAGAATCTTGTATTACATTTTAAAATCTTAGTTCTAAAAATAAAAATGTTTACGAATTATTAACTCTTATTAGGTAGTTTACGCAGTCTGAGTAGAACTCACTCAATTTTGGTTCTAGACCAAAAATACCTATTATAAAATTTCTGAGGGCAAGTCATTGCATTTTTTTTTTTTAATTTAAATTTTGAAAAGTGAAAGGTTTTTAAGAATGTTGAAATTTTTTCTACTACTAAAGGATATAATCCCATATTATTCTTATGTTGGACATAAAGGAAAAAACAAATTGTCATCTCTCAGTTCTTGTAAAATTATAATTGGTAAGAACCGCGTATGACTTCTACGCGTAGAACTTACCATTCATTATGAAAGAGGTATTTTAAATTTTAAATCTATTTAATTCCTATAGAAGCAATTCATCTATGCTCAAAATTTGAAAAAGTACCTACCGGATATAGACATCGCATTGTTAATTAGCAAGTGGATGGCGCAAGCAAGCGATCGTTTAAAAAAGAAATGTACCAATACAGAAAGCAGTAATACACTTTAATTTTTTTTCAATTTATTCCATTATTATAATTTTCATTTAATTCTTAAACTCAAATTATTTAAAGTAATAAAAGTTAATAAGTTTTCGTTTTGTTTTAATTATAAAGTAATTTATATAATATATATTATATGTATATATATATATGTTAATATTATATTATTATTATTATCTATACCTAAATTATGTTTATGTTTTAAAATTTTTTTTTGTTTGAATTATTTGTTTAAACAAATTTAAC
Source organism: Acyrthosiphon pisum (assembly GCF_005508785.2). NCBI lineage: Eukaryota > Metazoa > Arthropoda > Insecta > Hemiptera > Aphididae > Acyrthosiphon > Acyrthosiphon pisum. The sequence goes on along the minus strand of NC_042494.1, from coordinate 168,839,666 downwards.
TAATAAAAGACGAGTAAAAAGTATTCACAATGTAGTATATTGCATGTTCATGTATTTTAAATTTGAAATATGCATTACTCTTTCTATAACAATAATATGTTTCTATTAATATAAGAAAGTAGTATAATTGTATGCTTATGTTATAAAGTATAGTATAATAATTAATAACTATTAACGTGTAAAATGTATTTTGATGATTCATATTAGGTTCTAACCCAATATAATTATCATATGACAAATCATATAGCCACGTTCATTTTATAATAAAAGCACCTATGCAACATTATTAAAAAACATTTAAAAAATATTCAAAGGCATCTTTTCAAAATATTGATAAATCTGAATAAAACAATTTTGCAAAAAGTTATTGTTGGAATATGAAATTTTCTGCCACAAATTGTTGTCATAACCTTGTGACAATATTCTTATCACCTAAATTACATAAAAATAACATTTTAAAGCAATATTTTCATGTTTTTAGTGAATGTAGTAAAAATATGTTTAACACATTTAATTGCTATGTGGGATATTACCTACTAACCCCGGATTATACTTATTAGTCAGTTGTATTATGCACTCTCATGCAAATGTCATATTTTATTCATAAGATAAAATAAATATTCAAAATCAATTTATGAACGTGAAATAGCTATACGCCTGAAAAAAAACACTAACATTTTTTTGCTTTTATCACTTGGTCACGCATATTAAAGGTTACACTTTTCCTAGATGTCAAATCTGTTTTTCGATGAATATTCATAACTGTTAGATGTTAATGTTCTTTCAAATAGCCGTTTTGGAAGTAAAAGTGTTAGACAATTTTATAAAAACAATAATTTACTTCGTTATAAAATTATTCTAATTTTAAGTACCTAACCTATTAATTAACCTGTGTTGTTACAGAATAAATAGCCATTTGTGGAATTATAGGACCTTTGCCAAAGTCATAATAATAATCTCAATCGACAAATCAGCTTCAGCTTCAAAAGTGTAATCTACATGTGAAAAAATATTAAGATTTAATAAATAATAACATTTAATAAATAAACCTCACCTAACTTATCAAAATAAATCTAAAAAATATATAAACACAGTTTTTTTTTTTATAATTATTATTTTAAGTTTAAATTTGTACGAAATTACATATATTAAATAACGATAATAATGATTTTAGTTATTTTGTTATAATTTAAAATATTATTCTTGGGGATTTGAAACTTCTCAAGTATATTATTAAGTACTTTTTTTTTTTTTATTTGAATATACGATCTGTAATAATACTTACAATGAGCATATGGGATGGAATACAATTGGCTTTTATAGCGTGAGGGGAGTAGCTACCCAGCAGTAACACTTGACAAGAAATTTATTAGATTATTTATTAGGTATATATATACCTATGTATAGCGGCTAGGTACATTATACATACTTTTGTTAATGATTTTTTTTTTGTTTTATTTATTTATTTATTTAGTATCATTATATAATTATTTAAGAAATGACACCAGCGCCTCTTTAATCTTCTCGGTGGATTGCCAGGAATGTTTGCGCAGTTGAGAGCGAGAATAAGTGGATTGGGGTGGTTTGTAAGGCGAGAACGGTACCGTATCGGCTACAGTTGATAGTCCAAGATCTGAGTGTAGAGTAAGGTTTGTAACATAGAAGGGAGCGTTGGTAATTATACGAAGTGATATTGATTGGAACGTTTGCGTTGTGTAAATGTTTAACTTTTTAGCCGTTCCCCATAATTGGATACCATAAGCCCAAATTGGTTTCAGAAGGGTTTTGTAAAGAAATAGTTTATTATTAAAGTTTAATTTGGATTGTTTGCCAAGTAGAGGGTAAAGACATTTTCGTCTGGAGTTAAGTAATAGGCGTTTTTGTTTAATATACTCGGAACAAAATAAGCGTTTGTCTAGGAGTAGACCTAGGTATTTTACTTTTGTAGCTGGTGGTATAATATTGTTTGCCAGGGAGACCGAAGGGACTACACCTAGTCTGAGGGTATTGGTTATATGTGAAGACTTTTCATTGTTTATTTTTATTTTCTTATTTCCATATTTCCATGTCATTAAGATGATTTTGTAGATGTTAGCAGGCGACAAGAGGATTTTCATTAGAAGTGAAGATGATTTTGTCATCGGAAAATTCAGCTACTGAGGTATTAGGAGAAGTTTGTTGGTCAGCGGCGTATATGTTGGAAAAAATTGGAGACGAAATGGCACCTTGGGGTACGCCAGCTAGGATGGGTGCTAGGTTTGAAAACTCTGAGCCTACTTTAGTCACAAAATGGCAATTTTCCAGGTAAGATTTGAAGAATAAGAAGTAGGGAGAATTAAGTACTAACATTGAAATATGATAATAATGCATGTAATATGCAAATAATATTTACGTTAACCTACCGACTTTCGTATTATTAATAATAATAATATAAATATAATATAATATCCCAGGCTAACAAACTGTCTCCGCTCAGAATCGTTTTTCGTATACAATGATATTATATCATTGAATTCAAATTTAACACCATCCACTTCAGTAACCAACTTATAACCTACTTAGTACAACAGAGCGACGTCCACTTATCTGATTTTGTAAACATTTTATTTTATAAAATATTTTCACTAAGAAATTCAGTTGAAATAA
>NC_042494.1:168836702-168836920 GCF_005508785.2 Acyrthosiphon pisum | reverse complement strand
TAATAAATTCCAAATTAATCATATCACAATATCCATTAGGTACTTATAACGCGTTATACATCAACAACAAACCGTGATACTATATCATAGATATTGTTTTTTAAGCCGATATACTCCTACGAAACAGGCGGTTGGCAATATCGACTTACAGTGTAAATGACTAGTAGGTAAAACACAGAAGGGTGACCCACCGGTGAATAATACTGCAGGCGAACAAC
>NC_042494.1:168833892-168835325 GCF_005508785.2 Acyrthosiphon pisum | reverse complement strand
TCAAGTTCAATGTTAACTACAATTGCACCAGTTACAAGCAGTGTAACAACAGAAAACTCTAAGAGTGATGTAGCCGATATTGGTTGCTGTTTTAATCAAAAGGTTAGTGATGAATTAAAATATAAGTTACTTTCTAACGTTTGGATGCCTGATGAGAAGTTTACATTTCCTATATCGGAAAATAGAAATTTAAAATTTCAATTAAATTGGATCAAACGATTTCCCTGGTTATGTTACACTAATATGCAAGGTTATTCTGGAGCGGTGTGTAAGTATTGTGCTATATTTTTTCATAATTATACTGGTAAAGGTGCACATCAGAAACCCGGCGTATTAGTAACAAAACCATTCGATAAATGGAAAAATGCAATTTAAATTTTTAACACACATAATAACACAGAATATCATAAAAACAATGTTTTTTTTGCTGAGAATTTTATTTCCGTATATTGCAACCAACAGTTAGATATTTGTCAAACAATTGATTCAACACGTGTTTAATAATATTATAATAACGTATTTTTTAGATTTTTTGGTAACAGAATTAACTACTTATGTGGAATCTTGTTTTAAATTTTCAATCCTTAGATATAATAGTTGAACATTTTAAAAATTTTTAACTACCAAATAATTCAATTTTAAATTTGATAAATTTTGTCCAAACTCGATCTTTAAATGCTCATGAAAAAAAAATGTTGCCAATGTATTTTTAATATTTTTCAACTGCTATTGAAACAATATATCAGGAGCCTTGTATAATATTATTCGTGGGTACTTGAAACTTCTAAAGTATACTATTATATATCTATGATAGCAGGGGTGGATAGGCCCATAGGGAAAAAGGGATTTTCCCTGTGGGCCCCCGTCTATGTTTATGTAGGGGGGGGGGGCCACTCGGGTGTACCTACACATTGTTTTTTTGCAAAATAAAATATTCACCAAATAGAAATAATTTAAATTTAAAACTATTTTTTTTTATATAAATATAATAATACCACAGATCAACAATATGCTTACGAGTCTTTAACATAGTACCTATCTTAAATTGTTATCGTTAATCGAAGACCGAAAAATCCGACCGACTGTCGACCGCGAACACTTCACGTTTTATCAAGATACGGGCGATACGCCGATACGAAATACAAATTTGTCGGAAATGATTGGGTATTTAATATCTATTTTATAGTACATAATATATAATTTTTTATAATACATTAAGGGGGCTGGAGCGTGATTAATTTTTGTTCGAAAACATAACACACAACTTCAATCACTACGCCCGATATAATGATCTGATATTAATTTTGAAAGCTGATTTGAATTCGTTAATAAATTATCTATGCTTTAACAATTTCATTTTTCTGATTTTTATTTTTTTTTACTTAGAAATTTACTAAAAAAAAGAGTAAAAATAGATTATATCCAACACATTT
>NC_042494.1:168829584-168832172 GCF_005508785.2 Acyrthosiphon pisum | reverse complement strand
GAAAGTTTTTGTACGATAATACAGTTATTAGGTGAGTTATAGCATATATAATAAATGTAAATTAAAAATGCTCATAACTCACTTAAAAACTGAATTATGACATACAACTTAAATTTCTGAGCGTACATTTGGTATGTTACACGTTTTTAAGACGGAGACAACACATGCGGGTGTTGCGTCCTCTTAACAAAATTATTAATGTATTGAAAATATGATGAAATTGTAAATGATCAACACGAGTTGATTTATATGATTTGAATAATTCTTATAACAATATTTAATGTGTATAAGTTAAGTTAAGTTGTTAGGTTGAATATGTAATGTGAGAGAAGCGAGCAAATTTTTCTTCTGTTGGTGGGCCCCTTAAAATATTTCCCTGTAACAAAAATACTACCTATCATCCCCTGTATGGTAGAACCACGATTTTTTGTTGGTCTTTAACGCGTTATAAGTACCTAATGGATATTGTGATATGATTAATTTGTAATTTATTATAGATACCTATTATTGGTCAATTTTTTTTTAAAAACCATAGATAAGTATATAATATATCTTATACCTAGACTGACATACCGTCTCCGCTCAGAATCGTTTTTCTTATAGGTACATTGATATTATATCATTGAAATCAAATTTAATACTATTCATTTTACAGTGACCCACTTGTAACCTACTGTACAGCAGAGCGACATCCACTTATCCACCTTTCTTTTTGATAAAGGTAGATAATCTTGTATTCCATTTTAAAATCTTAGTTCTAAAAAGAAAAATTTTTATAAATTCTTAACTCAAAATAATTTGCTAATTTTCGTGATTTTTCCATATTTTGTTAATTTTTAAACTTAAAATGCTAATAAAATAAAACTGTGACTATGGATTTTTGATTTTTTTTCATCTGCCTTTGAAACAATATACTATGAGTTTTATATTAAATTTTCAAGCTTTTTTAACCAACAAATAAAATTTTATTGATATTTATAGAAAAAAAACTAAAAAAATGGAAACTAAAAATGTCCGTAAACAGCTCAAAACAAGTCAAATTATTTGAAAAATGTTATGATGTATAGAAAATGCTAATATAAACATTCAATCAAAAAGTCCTGTACCTACGGTCATTTGTTTAAGAGTTGCACCAAAAACCAAAATCGATATTTTCGAAAACAGATTTTGCATAAAAATTCCCGTTTTTCCTTAATCTTTTGTTTTTCACAGCGCTTTTGAAATCACGGGGAAATTTTTACTTTTGACCCTCCAACAAGTACCAACTAGATTCACTTTCCTATCAAAACAGATACTGTTGAAGAAAATCCAAGCACTATGACTGTCCTAAAAGGTGATGACAGATACAAAAAATAAAAAAAAAAAAAAAAAAAACACATATCATTATAAAATCAATACATTCATCGTTACACACAGAATCTAAAATTATTACGAATATTTTAATAATAATAATAAATTATAATAAATTAATTAATTGACATTAATAAAAATAGATTTAATACCATAAAAATCTGATGAATATTCCTTCGCTTGTTAAAAAAAGAATGTAATTAAGATCTATTAAATATTTAGGACACAGTAATACAGTAATTGGTGGTTTAACAATTAAATATGTTAATTTTGGAATATATAGATAGCAACGCCAATGATCTTAAATATTATCTTTTTGATATATTTTAATTTAAATTTCATTATTTGTATTCGTTTTTGTAGGTATTTGAAAGTGTTATTAAATGGGTAAAAAAGGATTTGGATCAGAGAAAAGACTTTTTGACAGAATTAATGGAACACGTGCGTTTGCCAATAATAGCATCTAGACCTGATATATTATTAAATATAGTAAACGAACCTCTTCTAAAGAATAATCCTAAATGTTTGTTATTTTCATAAAATATATGCATGCATTATGAATTATTTAATTTCATTAATTATTATTTCTTTATAGGTAACAGATATGTAATTGAAGCATACCATTTTAATCTACAAAAAGCAGTACAGTATTTCACCATTCCACAAACAATTCGTTGTAAACCCAGGCAGTTTGGTGATTCACATAAAGTATGATTTTGTTTTGTAAATGTATCTTCACAATGATTTCATCCTTTTAATTATATCAGGTTATTTTAATGTTCAACCGGTCTGATACATCACCAATGTGCTATACAGAATGGTATGACCCAGCAACCAAACTACGTGAGAAAGCACCAGGGATAAATGATTGTCGTCAGTTTGCTGGTCTAGGCGTAATTAAAGATCAATTTGTGTTTGCTGTGGGAGGTGGAAATAATTCATGTTCACAATCTGTTAGTATGCTTGATGTATCTTCTCAATCGCCCTCTTGGGTTCCAATGGCCGACCTTGTAGTTAAACGAGAACGATTAGGTGTTGGTGTATTAGATGATTGTATATATGCAGTAAGTTAAATCTGTATTTTACATATTTTATATTATAAATTTATAGTGTTGTGTAATTGAAGGTTGGTGGTGGAAATCTCAACAATCCATTAAACAGTGTTGAGGTTTTTGATGTCAGTATTCAAAAATGGAGATTGGTAGCTAGTATGTCCACTGAAAGATGTGATTTGGGTG
>NC_042494.1:168827998-168829484 GCF_005508785.2 Acyrthosiphon pisum | reverse complement strand
TTCGAAGAATATTATATTAAAAAACCTTATCTAAAATAATATCGATCTATTATAGAGGGTATATTTTCCATTTTTTTTTCGAATATTAACTTATTTAACTGTTTTCTCTTTTTGATGGGTCCCCCATTTAAACATAATATCTGGCAAGGGAATGCAATGCATATTTTGCTTATCCTATTGTTGAGGCCATGGGGGCAGCCCAGGTACCATAGGCTGCCACCGTAGCCACGCCTATGCTTGTAACCTACAGTAGTACAGCAAACGACACCCACTTATCCGATTTTTAAAAATTGTATTTAATTAAATATTTTTACTAATAAATTCTGTTGAAATAAAATCAGTAGACATGGTATAATATTAATATATTTCACGTATAATAAGCTGTGTTGAGTCTAAAATTTAAACATGAAAAATAACTTTATGGTCTGAAAATCAATTTTAATTGTTACATTCATATATTATTATTTATTAATATTATTTTCATCATCATAATATTAACATCTGTTAGCCGGCGCTGTGTATATGCAATTTCGCTACATTGACGTGGAGGTGGTATCTCTGTTCTATATTATGGCTAGTCGGTAAACGTATTTAATATACGGACAGTAACTGCATACGATACAATTTTCAAAATCACAATTTAAATAACATGTATGTATTTATACTTTTTGATTCAGAAAAATAATATGTTTTAGTTTTTAAATACTTTTTATAATATTTTATTTTAATACTATTTTATAATCATGTAATTTGTTAATGTCCATTATGTTATTTTATATTTATATGTAAATAATTAAGAATTATATATTTTTTGATTTTATTATTTAAATTTAATGTTTTTTCTTTACAACTGTAACATATTTATTCCTATAGGCACTGCGATTTTAGTATATTATGTTCATTGCAATTTTGACATATTTTTAACAGAATTAAATGCGGTCTTTATTTATAGGTCATATCAAGAAAAAAGGTGCCCCCCATGGCTCCATTACAACGACATATGCAAGTGGCTGCCTCACCTATAAACGTTTATAAATTACATTACACATGACTGAAAATGTATCGCACAAATACTTCACACATACATATACATTGTATAGTAATATTGCATTATGTCATATTGAAGAGAAGAATATTTTGATCACAGTGTTATCATTAGAAAATCGTTTTAATATATTATATATTTATATTGTGTAGGTCACTAATTCACACTGTTTTTAAACTATAAAAAAATTACCTATAGTACAAACATTAATGTATAGATTTTAATTATTATGCTTTTTAAATAATAAAAAAAAAATGGTTATACAAAAAAACTATTTTCTTATACCATATATTAATATATATCAGATGTAATATTTATTATATGTACTTGGACCAATATTACAAATTATTTATATTGATAGATTTACAGTAATATTACTTATTACCAACATTTTCAAATTATGTATAATAACTCATAGCTACTCAACTCATTAAAATAGAC
>NC_042494.1:168824404-168827898 GCF_005508785.2 Acyrthosiphon pisum | reverse complement strand
GATCACAGTGTTATCATTAGAAAATCGTTTTAATATATTATATATTTATTTTGTGTAGGTCACTTATTCACACTGTTTTTAAACTATAAAAAAATTACCTATAGTACAAACATTAATGTATAGATCATAATTATTATGCTTTTTAAATAATAAAAAAAAAATGGTTATACAAAAAAACTATTTTCTTATACCATATATTAATATATATCATATGTAATATTTATTATATGTACTTGGACCAATATTACAAATTATTTATATTGATAGATTTACAGTAACATTACTTATTACCAACATTTTAAAATTATGTATAATAACTCATAGCTACTCAACTCATTAAAATAGACGATAGACATAATATTATTCTTAGACAATGTAATATACCTATAACTCAAAAACTACTCTTTGAATTTTGTTTTGAATATATCAAGATTATTAACAAAAATACTTTCCGTATAATTAAAAGTGAAAAGGAGAAGTTCCTAATTAAATAACGGAAGTTTGTAATTTGTATATTGTCGCAGGTGATCCTAAAGTGGTATAAATAATCTCAAGTATACGAAAATATGGTCTTCAAATATAATATTTAAAAATTCCAAAAATCAATCATATTTTATTGTAAACATAAATAATTAAAATTGTTGTAGATTCTTTAAACTTAAGCTTTAGTTTTTATTAAACATCGAAAAAATCACCAACGCTTAAGCACAGATAATATTCTTACCTAAAAGTTTGATTATAGGTAATTCACTTAGTAATATCAAAACTAACAGTTCTATTGAAACTTTATCGAACAAAAATGTTTATACGTTATACGTTTATAAAACGGAGTGTGCAACATACTCATTTTTAGCTTCCGCTTGAGAACGGTTATCATATTGCCGAAAAATTAATATTTAAGTTATGTTTTTAAAAATGCGTTGACCTCAAAAGTCGAAAGATGTTTAAAAAAAAACATCTGGAGTTCATGTTTTCGGTGAATAAAAAAAACTTGTACACTTTATGTAGGTCATTAAGAAGACCAATTTAATTTATATTTCCCTATCTCTTATCGTTTTTGCTTTAAACAATGCTGTGCTAATTCAAATATGTTTTGTTTAAATATTACGCTGGTTAATGCTTCAATGACATTTGTAGTAATGTAAGTTCATTAAATTCAATATAATCTCAATTATTCATTCTCACTTTTTCGATTGATGTCAGTGTTAACTAAAACCCGCGTTGATTATAAATAGGTAAATATGTTATTTAAATTTTTAACCTATGGTGATTTTTAAAGCTTGACAATAATCGTCAGATAATTATATTCAATGAAAATTTAAAGAATTGCTATTTCAAACTACGACGATTCATGACCATGCTTACTAAAACAAATTTAAACCTACCTATCGTTATATTCTCGATAACTACGTTAGGAAAACGAACGTGTAAAATACAAGGATGGACAATAACGAGTTAAAAAGTTAAAGTTAAGTAAAAAAGTTATTTTATTTTAACTTTTTAACTTAACTAGTATTACTTTTGGCTTGTCATTAACTTAACTGTAAACTTACCAAATTTCTTTTTTAATTAACGCGATATGAACGAATTAATTTTTCATTTTAAGAAGTAAGATAAGTTAATTTATTTTGTTTTTAATTTTATTATATTTCACTGTTTCAGTCTATTTCGTTTCCATGTCAAAAATTATTTACCGTGGATTGTTTAAAGTTAAAAATGTATATCATTCGAATCTAACATAGATGGAAATACTGTGTAATATATAAACATCTATAGTCTATAGTTTAGTTTTGGAAAATAATTAAGTACACTAGAGTTGTATAAACAAATTAAGTTTTTTTAAACTTAATAAAAAGTCAGCGAAAAGTGTGAATTAACTTTTTAACTTAACTGAGTTAACCTATATAGTTAAATTAACTTAACTGAGTTAAAAAATATCCATAACTTGTCCAGCATTGATAGAATGTGAGTAATCCAGAATTTTTACGTAATGTTTCAAAATTTTATCATGTATTTAAAATGAAAAAATTAACATTTATGAAAATGGCAAGGACCTATAATTATCGTGTACTCAAACAACCAAATTAAATAAATAAATCATTGAACAATCAATAAATTCATCACTCCCCACAACATCTAAAATATATTATGTATATAGTAAGTTATATAAGATTTTGCTGATATACCTACTACATGGTATATACTATGGCTTATTAATTTGTAAATAATCAATTTAAATTATAAAAAAAACATTTGTATCAAACATTAACAAAAGAAAAAGCAATAATTCAATATTCGTCATAAATTATAAATAAATAATATTTAACATATTATGTTCATAGTATTATCATCCAGCACCACGGTCGTGGCGCGAGTTAGTAATAAAAAAAAAAATAATAACCGCACGGCTGTGTGTGTATAGTATATCGACGAAGTAGAGATCATCGTGAGTATATCGAAGCAGGAGTTGCCTATTTAAACTGTGTAAAATACAGGCAAATTTGTTATACGACATAACTAATTTTCTAATGCATCAATTAACTCCCAGTAAACTACAAAACATCAGAAATATTGTGCAGAACGTGCTTTTGTAAAAATCATCAAAATCGTACGTTAAAAATGAAAGAGTGCAAACTTTTTAATGGAAATTTATATTAAATTCAGAATCACGGCTGAGACAACACATGCGGGTGTCATGTCCTCATAATAAAAGGTCATTATACAGATGATGTTAATATATGCGGAAACACATAAAATGAGCAGTACTTATCTTTTATCTATATATAATATCTGATATATATATATATATACTATGTTCTTAAATCAAAATTCCAAGTAATTTTGGAGAGTTAAGAAAAACAGAAATAAATTGAAAAAAGTAAGCATAACCAATTTATGAAAAAATCTACTTGTTTTTTTTTGGTGTAACTAAAAAATTAATAACTGTAGACCCTGTATTTTTCACAAAATATTGACAATAGCATTTCCCATAAATAGGGTTTCCTATAAAAATGGTTTCCTCTCAAAATCGTTATTCGTGTACAATGATATTATTAGATTTATTACACCCACTTACCCGATTTTTAAAAATATAATCGGATAAAATATTTTCAATAAGGAGTTCTGTTGAAATATAATCAGCGAACGTGGTATAATGAATAATGACATTATTAAATTTCACGTATAATATGCTTTGTTGAGGTTAAAACTTACCCGTGAAAAATAACTATGGTCCGAAAAGTAATTTTAATTGTTACATTATTATTAATATTTTTTTAATCATCATAATATTAACTTCTGTTAACCGGTGATGTGTATATGCATTTTCACTACATTGATGTGTAGAAGTATCTCCGGTCTGTATTATCGCGTTTTTATAAATATGTACTAAAATAGTAAAATTATGTTGCACTCGAGATATTTGTATCGATATTTGACATTTTAATATCATGTATTTAAAATGAAAAAATAAACATTTTGTGAAAATGGCAAGA
>NC_042494.1:168820764-168824354 GCF_005508785.2 Acyrthosiphon pisum | reverse complement strand
GATACAATTTTCAAAATCACAAATTTAAATAACATGTAGGTATTTATACTTTTTAATTTAGAAAAATAATATGTTTTAGTTTTTAAATACTTTTTATAATATTTATTTTAATACTATTTTATAATCATGTAATTTGTTAATGTCCATTATGTTATTTTTATATTTATATGTAAATAATTAAGAATTATATATTTTTTGATTTTATTATTTAACTTTAATGTTTTTTTCTTTACAACTGTAACATATTTATTCCTATAGGTACTGCGATTTTAGTATATTATGTTCCTTGCAATTTTGACTTATTTTTAACAGAATTAAATGCGGTCTTTATTTATAGGTCATATCAAGAAAAAAGGTGCCCCCCATGGCTCCATTACAACGACATAGGCAAGTGGCTGCCTCACCTACAAACGTTTATAAATTACATTACACATGACTGAAAATGTATCGCACAAATACTTCACACATACATATACATTGTATAGTAATATTGCATTATGTCATATTGAAGAGAAGAATATTTATTATTTTGATCACAGTGTTATCATTAGAAAATCGTTTTAATATATTATATATTTATATTGTGTAGGTCACTAATTCACACTGTTTTTAAACTATAAAAAAATTACCTATAGTACAAACATTAATGTATAGATCGTAATTATTATGCTTTTTAAATAATAAAAAAAAAATGGTTATACAAAAAAACTATTTTCTTATACCATATATTAATATATATCAGATGTAATATTTATTATATGTACTTGGACCAATATTACGAATTATTTATATTGATAGATTTACAGTAATATTACTTATTACCAACATTTTAAAATTATGTATAATAACTCATAGCTACTCAACTCATTAAAATAGACGATAGACATAATATTATTCTTAGACAATGTAATATACCTATAACTCAAAAACTACTCTTTGAATTTTGTTTTGAATATAGGTATCAAGATTATTAACAAAAATACTTTCCGTATAATTAAAAGTGAAAAGGAGAAGTCCCTAATTAAATAACGGAAGTTTGTAATTTGTATATTGTCGCAGGTGATCCTAAAGTGGTATAAATAATCTCAAGTATACGAAAATATGGTCTTCAAATATAATATTTAAAAATTCCAAAAATCAATCATATTTTATTGTAAACATAAATAATTAAAATTGTTGTAGATTCTTTAAACTTAAGCTTTAGTTTTTATTAAACATCGAAAAAATCACCAACGCTTAAGCACAGATAATATTCTTACCTAAAAGTTTGATTATAGGTAATTCACTTAGTAATATCAAAACTAACAGTTCTATTGAAACTTTATCGAACAAAAATGTTTATACGTTATACGTTTATAAAACGGAGTGTGCAACATACTCATTTTTAGCTTCCTCTTATAAGAACGGTTATCATATTGCCGAAAAATTAATATTTAAGTTTTGTTTTTAAAAATGCGTTGACCTCAAAAGTCGAAAGATGTTTAAAAAAAAACATCTGGAGTTCATGTTTTCGGTGAATAAGACCAATTTAATTTATGTTTCCCTATCTCTTATCGTTTTTGCTTTAAACAATGCTGTGTTAATTCAAATATGTTTTTTTTAAGTATTACGCTGGTTCAATGCTTCAATGGCATTTGTAGTAATGTAAGTTCATTAAATTCAATATAATCTCAATTATTCATTCTCACTTTTTCGATTGATGACTGATTCGATTGATTAGTTTGATAACTAAATCTATTATTAGTAATGATGTTTCAACCGTCGTAAATCGTAATCGACGGTATTCACTGTAGTACTGTACTCGTGATTCCTATAATTCCATTGCATTATCATTATCATCCTGCTAAAAATAGACGATAGTCGATAGCATAATAATAACATAGGTGATATCCATATTCCATATCCATTATTAATATAGTATTTAGCCCACCACAGAGTACTCTATGTATAGGCGTATAGCTTATAGGAAACGTTAATGTATAATAATAATAATGATATAAGTTTATATTATTATTTATTATCATTGCAAATCTTTGTATTTTATCGCATATAATATATTATATTTTACATGTTTCTATTGAGTTTTGATTTACGAAATATACTATTATTACTATATCCAAATATTTCTGATTTAATAAAAAAAGTACTATTCGCCAGGGGCCCACTTTTGTTTAATATCCGTGGGCCCAGGGCCATGGCCCCTCCTGCCCCCCCCCCTTAATCCGGGCTTGATCGTATAGTAATATCGCATTATACCTATCATATTTAAGAGAAGAATATTTTGAGCACAGTGTTATCATTAGAAAATCGTTTTAATATATTATATATTTATATTATTTAGGTCACTAATTCACAATGTTTTTAAACTATAAAAAAAAATACCTATAATACAAACATTAATGTATAGACTATAGATCGTAATTATTATACTTTTTTAATAATAAAAAAAACCTATATAATAATAAATAAAAAAAAAAAATGGTTATACAAAAAAACTATTTTATTATACCATATATTAATATATATCAGATGTAATATTTATTATATGTACTTGGACCAATTTTACAAATTATTTATATTGATAGATTGACAGTAATATTACATATTACCAACATTTTAAAATTTATAAGTATGTATTTACCTAATTTATATTATTACTTATTAATTTATAAGTATGTCAAAGCTTATCGCATACGTACAAAAATACCAAATAAGCCAACGAAGATTGTAGCTGAGTTAATGTCAGCTGAACAAAAAAAAAATCTAATGGATCTCGCAAAAAAGAAAAAAATTAATGCAAATAGTATAAATGAAAGCTGGGGAGGTACAGGTATTTTCATAAATAATTATCTCACGAAATATAATAGTAATTTATTTTATAAAATAAGAATGTTTGCTAAAGAAAGAAATTTTAAATTTGTGTGGCTCAAAGATGACAAAATGCATATAAAAAAAAATGAAACCTCCAAAGGTTTTATTATACAAGCAGAAACTGACCTATCTAACATATTATAAAAATGGAATTAAATTTAAGTTCCTAACCCTTTATTTTATTTTATTTTTTGTTTTCAAATTTTTCAAATAATTATGAATCACTTAAATATATTAAACCGCTTTCTGGATTATAAAACACAATATTTTGCCACTGTTTCGGAATTCTGTAATAAATATAACTTGGTTGATAATCTGTTTTTAAACATTTTTCATTGTAATATTAGAAGTATAAGTTGTCATTTTGATGAATTTCTGCTGTTCCTACAGAATAATACCAATTGTATAAATTTAGATATAATCTGTTTAACAGAAACATGGCATGATATAAACTATTGTAAATTTTTGATACCTGGTTATCAATCATATTATTCAAAAATTAAAAGAAACCAAAATGATGGTATCATTATTTATGTGAAATATGGTTTAAATGTAAATTTTTCTGAATATGAATATATAGATGCTAATATTATAAAAGTTACTATAAAAACTGATAAGTTATCCCTAAGTTTGTTGTGTGTATATAGGTCACCTTCAGGTAACAAACGCGAATTTTTGACTATTTTAAATAATTTAATTATCACATTGAATTTTTCAAA
>NC_042494.1:168818729-168819892 GCF_005508785.2 Acyrthosiphon pisum | reverse complement strand
TCGATATTTGAACATTTTAATATCATGTATTTAAAATGAAAAAATAAACATTTGTGAAAATGGCAAGAACTAAATAATTATCATAAACACAAACCACTAAATAAATAAATAAATCATTGAAAAATCAATAAATTCAACACTCCGCACAAAATCTAAAAGATATAATGTATACTACCACATAATAAACTTTATAGCTTATTTATTTGTAAATAATCATTTTAAATTAAAAAAAAGACATTTGTATCAAATATTCACAAAAAAGGAAAACAAACAATTCAAATTTCGTCATAAATTATACATAAATAGGTTCATATAAACATATTACTATCAACAATAATACTGATTAATTAATAAAATTTGGTGGTCTATCAACAACTACTCCACCATAAATGTCCAAACCACTTCTTGAAAATCTCTCCATTGTCCAAGTATTGGTTTTGGGGTTGTAAATTTCTACAGTATCACTATAGCTAATTCCATTAAAACTTCCGCCCATCACATACAATAAACCATCTAATGCCATTACTCCTATATAAAAATGAAATTTAAATTCAATAAATGTTTACAAAGGTTGTCCTAAAAAGATAATTGTTACCGGGGCGAAATCGGCATATTTCCATATCAGCTACAGAAGACCAAACTCCATCACTTGGTCTATAAACCTCAACACTTTTAAGAAATGTTCCATCATAGCCACCAATAGCATACATAAGACCATCCAAGACTCCTACACCAACACCTTGACGTTCTGTAGACATTTCTGCAACTGGTGTCCAAGCATCAAGTGTGGGATCATAATATTCCACAGATTTAAAACTGTTTTTTTCAGCAGCACCTCCAACCTACACAAGTTAATTAAAAAAAATGTATTACAAATTAAAAAAAAAAAAATAATATAATTATTCACCGCGTATAAACAATTATTGAGTACACCAACACCCAAATCACATCTTTCAGTGGACATACTAGCTACCAATCTCCATTTTTGAATACTGACATCAAAAACCTCAACACTGTTTAATGGATTGTTGAGATTTCCACCACCAACCTTCAATTACACAACACTATAAATTTATAATATAAAATATGTAAAATACAGATTTAACTTACTGCATATATACAATCATCTAATACACCAACACCTAATCGTTCTCGTTTAACTA
>NC_042494.1:168815498-168816585 GCF_005508785.2 Acyrthosiphon pisum | reverse complement strand
TGTTAAGAGGACGCAACACCCGCATGTGTTGTCTCCGTCTTAAAAACGTGTAACATACCAAATGTACGCTCAGAAATTTAAGTTGTATGTCATAATTCAGTTTTTAAGTGAGTTATGAGCATTTTTAATTTACATTTATTATATATGCTATAACTCACCTAAAAACTGCATTATCGTAAAAAAACTTTCAACAAAACACAGATAATGTTCTTACCATCAAGTTTCATAATAGGTCATTCACTCTAATTTTTAAGCTAACGGCATACAACTTGAATTTCTGAACGTAAATTTGGTATGTTACGCATTTGTAAAACGGAGACAACACGTGCAGATGTGGCGTCTTCTTAACACTTTGCTTTTAAAAGCCACTTCATTAATAATTTGACCAGAGTCAATTATTTTTCTATTGACATGAGCATAAAACGTTCTAATAAATCTTGTGACAAGGTGCTCGTATAATAATTTTTTATATATTTTAATTTTGAAAATCCACGTTCACATCTTACTTGAGTGACTGACAGAGTAAGTACAAAGTATAGTAATATGCAGCAGTTGTACAGAGACCAGGATAAGCGTTGGTGTATAAATTATACTTTAATAAGAAATCGAAAATGCAAACTACACAGTATTTGTTGCTAGCTGTAGTCGGTGCGAGTCATTTGGTCGAAGGTTTAGTGATCGAAAAAAAGCGATCGAAATATCATGTGATCGAATCTTTTTTTGGTCGAAAAACAGATAATCGAATATTTTATTAATCGAAATATTTTGTGGTCGAATGGGTTTTTTGGTCGAAGTAAAGATAATGATTATCTTTTCGATTACTTTATGTCTTTATCTAGTATTTGTATAGATGTATCTAGCCCATATGAAGGTATATCGTATAGTAGCTACTTAGTGTGTAACGACTGTTCAACGTGTACGGCGTATCTACCAATAGTGTTTATCATCTGTTCAATATACTTTGGTATTTTATACATATTTTTGCAACAACAGTTAATTTTTTTTTATTATTTATAAATATGAATATTGATATTGTACCTAGCATCCATGGAGGAATATTATTAAATATAAATAATTTCATATATTA
>NC_042494.1:168814426-168815448 GCF_005508785.2 Acyrthosiphon pisum | reverse complement strand
AAAAAAACAAAAGATTTACGTAAAACTGACGGCAAACACGTATTTATTGGATTTGTGTTAATAAATGTGGTGCAAAAATTTGAACTGTGGAGACAAATAAAAAAAAACATGAACTAGATAAAAATTCAACATTTTTTCCGGATCAACACTGTCATGCTCCCGATCCTATAGGCTTATGATTTATTAGAATATTTAAGAGGAATAGCTCAACATTTAAAGTTTTAATTACTCATTATATTATATTATTTACTAATACTTATAAGTTATACTAGTATCTATACCTACCAATTATTTTAATATTTTACTACAACATTTTTTTACATTATAATACCTATTTTAGTTAATTTTTTAATTTACTTGTATGTAATATATATTTGTCGATCATAACATATTTAAATTTTAATTACTTACTATATTATATTATTTGTACTAATACTTATAAGTCATACTAGTATCTAGAACTACCAATTATTTTAATATTTTATAACAACTTTTTTCTACGTTATAATACCTACTTAAATTAATTTTATATAATAATTTATGTTTTTTTTTTAAATAATTAACATAAACTATATATTTTTCCACCATGACATATTTCGATTACATAACATTTCGATCATTTGCATTTTCGATATTATATTTTTCGACCAAAAAAGTGTTCGACCAGATACCTTTTCGATCACTAGACTTTCGGTCACTAGATTTTCGGCCAGACAACCCCCACCCAGCTGTATTATACTAGTATGGGGACATTTTTCTTCGTCATCGCCATCATATTCGTTACCAGAATTATATTCAATGTAGTCATAATTTTCACGAAAAATAATCTTTTAGAATTCACCCCACTTAGACATAAAGTCTGTGAACTCATCTCTTAAGGCTTTAAGGGGGCTGGAGTGTATTCAATTCTAAGGAGGAAAACTAGGCATTTTATATTTCAAATTAAATAGGTCTTGTAAATGTGTTGGATATATCTATTTTTTACTCTTTTTTTTAGTAAATTTCTAAGTAAAAAAATAAAA
>NC_042494.1:168810998-168811927 GCF_005508785.2 Acyrthosiphon pisum | reverse complement strand
GATTGTAAATTTTTAATTTTGTTCAATAAAAATATTTGTTGATTATAAAAATATTCATAATTAACTAAAACTGTAATTTTTGTAATTTATAAATAAACAATGTTTGAAGTATTTTTACCCTTGTCGGCTTTTACTTAATGTTTTTAGCCGAGTTCTTTTATTCCTAGATTCAAAGTTAATAGTGATTTGATACTTATGAAGTTACATAAACATTTAAAGTTATAGGGCGTAGTAGTAAAGCTTATTTTTCTGATGAATTTAATGACATCAAGTTCCTATATGATATGTACTCAGTACTGATACAGAAAAATAGATTCATTTTTAGTTCTTTCTTGTTATTATTAAAAATAACTACATTTGTCTAGAATACAACAATAGAAAATAAAAATTGTATTTACTGATAAAAAAGATTGCTCTATGAAATTTTGTTTTTTTACCTTAGTATCAATTTTACCATTGTTTCACTTATTATTGGTAAATTTACTGATGTTTTTTTTACGAAAATTTTCCATCTCTATACTATACAATATTTGTGATTTATTTTTATTATTATTGTTATTATTTAAGAATTTATATTTTTGATATATAAATACTACATAAAACTAATATTTGTTATTTTTAAATAAAATATGTTTGAAGTATTTTTACCTTTGTTGTCTTTAACTTAACGTTATTATCTGTGTTATATTAATCCTAGATACAAAGTTAATAGAGATTTGATACTTATTATGGACTTACATAAGCATTTAAAGCTAAAGTATATACCTAATTCACAGGATAACAATTTTTTTGTTGTGTATGACCGTTCAAGAATAGTCAATTTCAACCAATGCATAGAAAAATATTATAGTTATTATAGAACTTTTTGTGTTCAACTTATAATCCATACAATTATATTACCAATATTGCAGTTTTACTTACTTTTTCTT
>NC_042494.1:168809941-168810948 GCF_005508785.2 Acyrthosiphon pisum | reverse complement strand
GGCTGGAGTGTAATCCATTCTAAGGAGGAAAAACTAGGCATTTTATATTTCAAATTAAATAGGTCTTGTAAATGTGTTGGATATAATCTATTTTTACTCTTTTTTTTAGTAAATTTCTAAGTAAAAAAAAATAAAAATCAGAAAAATGAAATTGTTAAAGCATAGATAATTTATTAACGAATTCAAATCAGCTTTCAAAATTAATATCAGATCATTATATCGGGCGTAGTGATTGAAGTTGTGTGTTATGTTTTCGAACAAAAATTAATCACGCTCCAGCCCCCTTAATGTATTATAAAAAATTATATATTATGTACTATAAAATAGATATTAAATACCCAATCATTTCCGACAAATTTGTATTTCGTATCGGCGTATCGCCCGTATCTTGATAAAACGTGAAGTGTTCGCGGTCGACAGTCGGTCGGATTTTTCGGTCTTCGATTAACGATAACAATTTAAGATAGGTACTATGTTAACAGTAATAATAATTTATATAAAAAAAAATAGTTTTAAATTTAAATTATTTCTATTTGGTGAATATTTTATTTTGCAAAAAAACAATGTGTAGGTACACCCGAGTGGCCCCCCCCCCCTACATAAACATAGACGGGGGCCCACAGGGAAAATCCCTTTTTCCCTATGGGCCTATCCACCCCTGCTATCATAGATATATAATAGTATACTTTAGAAGTTTCAAGTACCCACGAATAATATTATACAAGGTTCCTGATATATTGTTTCAATAGCAGTTGAAAAATATTAAAAATACATTGGCAACATTTTTTTTTCATGAGCATTTAAAGATCCAGTTTGGACAAAATGTATCAAATTTAAAATTGAATAATTATTTTGTAGTTAAAAATTTATGAAATGTTCAACTATTATATCTAAGGATTGAAAATTTAAAACAAGATTCCACGTAAGTAGTTAATTCTGTTACCAAAAAATCTAAAAATACATAAGCACAGTTTATTTTTATAGTCATTTTAAGTTCAAATTTGGAC
>NC_042494.1:168806474-168807957 GCF_005508785.2 Acyrthosiphon pisum | reverse complement strand
TAATCATTAACTTTTTGAAATATATATGTTCTATATTTATTTATACGATGAAAGGTAGAACCCTCAAGAATAAAAAATAGTCTTCATAAAAATCCTAGGCCCTCCAATAACGGAGGCCATAGGCAGTTGCCTATCTGCATTATGGTAAATATGGCCCTGATTGTAAATTTTTAATTTTTGTTCAATAAAAATATTTGTTGATTATAAAAATATTTCATAATTAACTAAAACTGTAATTTTTGTAATTTATAAATAAACAATGTTTGAAGTATTTTTACCCTTGTCGGCTTTTACTTAATGTTTTTAGCCGAGTTCTTTTATTCCTAGATTCAAAGTTAATAGTGATTTGATACTTATGAAGTTACATAAACATTTAAAGTTATAGGGCGTAGTAGTAAAGCTTATTTTTCTGATGAATTTAATGACATCAAGTTCCTATATGATATGTACTCAGTACTGATACAGAAAAATAGATTCATTTTTAGTTCTTTCTTGTTATTATTAAAAATAACTACATTTGTCTAGAATACAACAATAGAAAATAAAAATTGTATTTACTGATAAAAAAGATTGCTCTATGAAATTTTGTTTTTTTACCTTAGTATCAATTTTACCATTGTTTCACTTATTATTGGTAAATTTACTGATGTTTTTTTTACGAAAATTTTCCATCTCTATACTATACAATATTTGTGATTTATTTTTATTATTATTGTTATTATTTAAGAATTTATATTTTTGATATATAAATACTACATAAAACTAATATTTGTTATTTTTAAATAAAATATGTTTGAAGTATTTTTACCTTTGTTGTCTTTAACTTAACGTTATTATCTGTGTTATATTAATCCTAGATACAAAGTTAATAGAGATTTGATACTTATTATGGACTTACATAAGCATTTAAAGCTAAAGTATATACCTAATTCACAGGATAACAATTTTTTTGTTGTGTATGACCGTTCAAGAATAGTCAATTTCAACCAATGCATAGAAAAATATTATAGTTATTATAGAACTTTTTGTGTTCAACTTATAATCCATACAATTATATTACCAATATTGCAGTTTACTTACTTTTTCTTCATATGGAACAGCAAGGTCATTAAAGGAGATTATCTTAACCACATCATCGGATGATAATGATAGAAACTCATCGCTATTAACCACTTCCCTGAAAATAATGATCATTATAAAGAACATTGATTACTGAATAATATAAAGAATAAAATTAATTAAATCATACAGAAACTGTTTTTTTATTAATGTTTCAGAACTCGCTAACAATTCCGTACAGTTATGTAAGTCAGCAAACGCTCTGATGCCAAGACAATTCGATGCATCCAGTTGTTTTTGTAAAAACTCAGAACATGCAGTAATAACAAAATCTAAATGCAAGATGTTTGCTGCTGGTAATAATACCTTGAAAATCATCAATAATACATTAAAAACAATTTTATATTAGTCTTTAACAAATTGA
>NC_042494.1:168803162-168804611 GCF_005508785.2 Acyrthosiphon pisum | reverse complement strand
TCCAGGTTTGATTGAATGGTGGGTACTTTCTACCTACCATTAACGACTATGAACTGAATTACTCAAAATTTAATAATAATGTATGAAAATAATAACACAATATCACATTATAAAGTATGTGTTTACTATATTTTAATATTTTATTCAGTTCTGTTCACGATTAAAGATAGTATCTATAGCCGTTGTTCTGTTACCCCACCATATTAAAAAGACGAAATATATGACTTACCAAAGTGGTAATAGAAACTAACCAGTAACCACATTTAAAGAAAAATTTAAATTCTACTGAAAAATGGCGCCTTTATTCGAAATACTGTTTGGTTATAATAATATATCAACTAAATAATTATTAATTCAATAATTTATACGAATAATCTGACCTGAAAATAAATAAATTATGTATGGTTTCTTCTGTTTTTTCTATTAATCATAAGGGTGGGGAGGACAATATGTTAAAAATATTTGGATATTATGTTAATCTCTCCTTATGGTTATTTTTCTCCAAATATTTTGTATTTGAAGTGTTTTGTTTTGTATACCTACCAATTACCATTATATAAAATTACTTCATGCAAGATTTGTATCCGGTGGGACATGTTCTAAACTAAGTTATCTTGAATGCCTTAACAAATTAGGCACAAAAGGTAAAAATAATATCACAGTTGTTGAATTGTAAATTAGTGTAGAAAATACTTTTTATTTCTATGAAACAGTATGATGAATGTAATTTACTCTATCCAATCAAAACTTCAATTATTTTTGTATGTAAAATTATATGTCTATTTAATAAACATATTATTACTTAATTGAATGAAAGCAAGGTTGGAATTGAAATCAAAATAATTGAATTAATTAATCTTCTTATAGCTTAAAACTAAATAGGTATTTGTTTAAATTGTAAGTTTTTATTACCTAGTGATAAGACATAAAATGTAAGTATTAATCCTTCTATGTATTAAAATAAATCAAGTAGGTATAACTCTATAAGTTCTATGTACTTACCTACAGTCCTGTAAAGAATACTTTTAAAAAGTACTTGAGTAAATACTCAAATACTTTAATTGTAAAGTATTTCAAATACTACTCAAATACTTTGAAAATGTATTTGGAATACTTTTCAAATACTTTTGGTTTTAAAAGTGGGTTTCCAATGATCGATATATAAACACATAGGAAGTAGGTAATCTAATAGTTAGGTATCTAATAGTTTTAAAGGGAATATTGTTATTCAATATTCAATAACTTTTTTTAGAAATCTGGTTTTCACACAGAATATTAAATAAAACTATTATTATATTATTGTAGTTGACAATAATATTTTTCCAACCAATTATTTCGAATGAAAATAAAATGTTTAAAAACCAAAGTATTCAATACCAAAAGTATTTAATACAAAAAAAAGTATTTAAAATACCATTCAGAGTACTTCATACTGAAAGTATTTAAAAA
>NC_042494.1:168801269-168803112 GCF_005508785.2 Acyrthosiphon pisum | reverse complement strand
GAATAATATAAAGAATAAAATTAATTAAATCATACAGAAACTGTTTTTTTATTTATGTGTCAGAACATGCTTACAATTCTGTACAGTTATGTAAGTCAGCAAACGCTAAGAAGCCAAGGCAATTCGAGGCGTCCAGTTGTTTTGGTAAAAACTCAGAACATGCAGCAATAACAAAATCTAACTGCAAGATATCTGTTTGCTGCTGGTAATAATACCTTGAAAATCATCAATAATACATTAAAAACAATTTTATATTAGTCTTTAACAAATTGACTTGTTAATTATACCTGTACATTTTCTTTGGTCATTATCAATTCACCAGTATAAATATAATCTAGTAATATTTGTAAAACAGTAGAATCTAATTCACTTATTTTAACAAGATCTTTAATGCTTTCATCAAAATTATTAAACATTGCTCGGAAATATGGACTAGCTACCATTAAAACATTTTTATGACCAAATGTTATACATCCATCATCTGTTTCAAATCTAATATCACATAAAACTTCATTTCTAAAAACAAAAAAGTGTTAATAATATTTATTTTGAAAGAAGGTAAAATCACTGTTAATATACTTGCGTAGAGATTGTAAGTCTTCTAGTATTCTATCAGAGTGAAAGCTATTTGTAAAATGTATTGGTTTACATTCATTTGATTTCAAAACTTGCTTTACGTTATTTTCACAAGATGATGCCTTGATGGTATCCATTTCTTTTACTGACATAACACCTTTGAAAATATTATTAAAATAAATATATTTTTAATATCATCATTGAGTTAAAACTTAATACTTAAATTAAGTACCTATGAAGGCGTAAAAACCAACAAAATAGGTACTGATGTTAAGAAACTTATTACTTGGCAACAAAATTATTATTTGTGTCACATCATGAATGTCAATATTACTTAGTTTCAATGATGTGGCATATTTTCAATTATCAACTTATTATCTAGTTTGTAAGATTTATTAAAAAAAAAGTATTCCAATTCTAGTATTCTAACAGAGTGAATTTCATAGTTTTTTCTGAAATGACATTACACCTTTGAAATTTCAAAATGTATGATATATTTTAATATCATCATTTCTACTTAATGCTAAATTTTAGAAGCAGTGGAGACCAACAAAATACTGCTGTTAAAAATTACTAAGTCATAAGAAATATAAATAATTTTTGAAATAATTAATGATAAGCTGTTAATGATGTTCATTGGAACAATGTATTTTACAAAAAGTTTGTAGATTTTATGCATAAAGCCACGGGTGTATTTTTATTTCTATAGTTTTTAACTCTAACATTAGTACAGAACATTATAAAATAATTATATAGGTAATATGTTTCCTATATTTAGCCAATATTATATCTGTTGTAGCAAGTAGGCGTTTAAATCAAAAATAAAAACAAGAAATGTTATTTTTATTATTAATTGTTCTTTACAATATTATTTTTATCTATTTTTTATTGAAAATTATGAATATATTAATTTGCTATGTTACAGCTAGAATTTATATAAATAATTATAAAAACATACAATAGGTATACTGATTCTATATTAGACTTAAAATATAAGATCTTTTAATTTAATTTAAATTTTATCAGAATAAATGATGTGTCTTTCAAAAAGTAAGTATGATTGTATACTAATAAATAATAATATACCCAATAATATAGGTACAACAAATGTATTATTTGTCACTTCACACGTCACATCATGAATGTCAGTATTATTATAAGTATTGTAAGTAAAATATTACACTGTGTCTAGACGTTCAACCTATAATAGATAAGATATACGTATGCTTGAACATCGCCGGTGCGTCTAGACATCAGCGGAAATATA
>NC_042494.1:168797919-168799304 GCF_005508785.2 Acyrthosiphon pisum | reverse complement strand
GTATTTGAAGTGTTTTGTTTTGTATACCTACCAATTACCATTATATAAAATTACTTCATGCAAGATTTGTATCCGGTGGGACATGTTCTAAACTAAGTTATCTTGAATGCCTTAACAAATTAGGCACAAAAGGTAAAAATAATATCACAGTTGTTGAATTGTAAATTAGTGTAGAAAATACTTTTTATTTCTATGAAACAGTATGATGAATGTAATTTACTCTATCCAATCAAAACTTCAATTATTTTTGTATGTAAAATTATATGTCTATTTAATAAACATATTATTACTTAATTGAATGAAAGCAAGGTTGGAATTGAAATCAAAATAATTGAATTAATTAATCTTCTTATAGCTTAAAACTAAATAGGTATTTGTTTAAATTGTAAGTTTTTATTACCTAGTGATAAGACATAAAATGTAAGTATTAATCCTTCTATGTATTAAAATAAATCAAGTAGGTATAACTCTATAAGTTCTATGTACTTACCTACAGTCCTGTAAAGAATACTTTTAAAAAGTACTTGAGTAAATACTCAAATACTTTAATTGTAAAGTATTTCAAATACTACTCAAATACTTTGAAAATGTATTTGGAATACTTTTCAAATACTTTTGGTTTTAAAAGTGGGTTTCCAATGATCGATATATAAACACATAGGAAGTAGGTAATCTAATAGTTAGGTATCTAATAGTTTTAAAGGGAATATTGTTATTCAATATTCAATAACTTTTTTTAGAAATCTGGTTTTCACACAGAATATTAAATAAAACTATTATTATATTATTGTAGTTGACAATAATATTTTTCCAACCAATTATTTCGAATGAAAATAAAATGTTTAAAAAACCAAAGTATTCAATACCAAAAAGTATTTAATACAAAAAAAAGTATTTAAAATACCATTCAGAGTACTTCATACTGAAAGTATTTAAAAAGTTATTCAATACTTAAAAAAGTATTTGAATACTTTTACTCAAATACTTTTACTTAAATACTTTACAGGACTGCTTACCTATAATTGTTGTAATAATTATAAATTATCTTCTTATTAATTAGTTATTATAGGTACCAAAAATAATTTTACCATATAATATAATAAACGCATTTTGTATGTATTTTGTCACCAGTCTAAGAATTTATATTCTTTACAGCCTATTCTTAGAGCATATTATTATATCTATTACAAAATTAGTGAAAGTAGATTTATTCAGCTATGGTGAGTGGTTATTTCTGTTTAGATACAAACAAATTTTCTCACTTAAAAAATTGAAGTTTGTACCTCACTGGGCGGTGAAACTAGATAAGTAGTTAAAAAATATCATAAAATTCTAAACATCAGAATTAGAAAAATTATTATTTTTAAAATTATACCAATTTATAC
>NC_042494.1:168794260-168795543 GCF_005508785.2 Acyrthosiphon pisum | reverse complement strand
ATAAAAAAATTGTGACTATTATTCGTGGGTACTTGAAACTTCTAAAGTATACTATTATATATCTATGATTTTACCACGGTTTTTTGTTGATGTATAACGCGTTATAACTTATAAGTACCTAATAGATATTATGATATGATTAATTTGGAATTTATTATAGGTACCTATTATAGGTCAATTTTTTTTTAATACCGCATAGATAAGTATATATATGTCTAATACATAGACTGATATACCGTCTCCGCTCAGAATCGTTTTTCTTATACAGTGATATTATATCATTGAATTCAAATTTAATACTGTCCATTATACAGTGACCCACTTCTAACCTACTGTACAGCAGAGCGATATCCACTTACCCACCTTTTTTGAATTTTTTTTTCGAATAATATCATAATAATAAACCCTATCTAAAATAATATCAATCTATTATAGAAGGTATATTTTCCATTTTTTTTTTCGAATATTAACTTATTTAACTGTTTTCTCTTGTTGATGGGCCGCCCATTTTAAACATAAAATCTGGCAAGGGAATGCAATGCATACCTTGCTTACCCTATTGTTGCAGCACTGGGGGCACCCTAGGATGCCACCGCAGCCACGCCTATGTGTGTGACCTACAGTAGTACAGCAAACGACACCCACTTATCCGGTTTTTAAAAATTGTATTTGATTAAATATTTTTACTAATAAATTCTGTTGAAATAAAATCAGTGGACATGGTATAATATTAATATATTTCACGTATAATGAGCTGTGTTGAGTCTAAAATTTAAACATGAAAAAGAACTTTATGGTCTGAAAATCAATTTTAATTGTTACATTCATATATTATTAATATTATTTTAATCTGTTTAATCATTATAGTATTAACATCTATTAGCCGGCGCTGTGTATATGCAATTTCGCTACATTGACGTGGAGGCGGTATCTGTGCTCTGTATTATAGCTAGTCGGTAAACATATTTAATATACGAACAGTAGCTGCATACGAATATACGATATAATTTTCAAAATCACAATTTAAATAACATGTATGTAATATGTATTTATAAATTTCAATTCAGAAAAATAATATGTTTTAGTTTTTAAATACTTTTTATAATATTATATTTTAATACTATTTTATAATCATGTAATTTTATATTTATATGTAAATAATTAAGAATTATATATTTTTTGATTTTATTATTTAACTTTAATGTTTTTTCTTTACAACCGTTAACATATTTATTCCTATAGGTACTGCGATTTTAGTATATTATGTTCATTTGCAATTTTGA
>NC_042494.1:168791169-168792383 GCF_005508785.2 Acyrthosiphon pisum | reverse complement strand
CGGTCGTGGCGCGAGTTAGTAATAAAAAAAAAAAATAATAACCGCACGGCTGTGTGTGTATAATATATCCACGAAGTAGAGATCATCGTTAGTATAATATTATCAAAGCAGGAGTTGCCTATTTAAACTGTGTAAAATACAGGTAAATTTGTTATACGACACAACTAATTTTCTAATGCATCAATTAACTCCCAGTAAACTACAAAACATCAGAAATATTGTGCAGAACGTGCTTTTGTAAAAATCATCAAAATCGTACGTTAAAAATGAAAAAGTGCAAACTTTTTAATGGAAATTTATATTAAATTCAGAATCACGGCTGAGACAACACATGCGGGTGTCATGTCCTCATAATAAAAGGTCATTATACAGATGATGTTTGTAAACGCCGTTACCGATCCTACGAGTTGGGGCAGTTGTCGGCAACGACTTGCGTAATGTGTTAAAACCTGGAGCGGGGACGGGTTAGTCAATATATGCTTAAACTCAAATGTGAGGGCGTAAACACGTTTAATTTGTGTAATAAAATATAAATAATTATAAATAAGTAACGGGCGCCCAAAATAATCAACTTAAAAACTAAGTACAAATACAAAATATCTGGTGAACAATATTATTTTTAAAACCAACCCACTGACACGTCGCTCGGGCTTTAACGCGGGTAGCGCGAATGCCAAGACGAATGGTAACGATGTACCTACTCCACTCGCGGGCTCTACGTAAAAACTCGCGCACTGCTTAAGTCGTGAATGAGAGCGGAACTCGAAATTGTCGCGTGGTGTCGAACGTCGGACAGACAGGCGTGTTCACACGCGAACTTTATTATTCTACTCGCTGTACAAACAGGTGCGTATCGCGACCGCGATTACAACGCAAAAAAGGACGCACTTCGATAGTATCGTTACTATATAGTATATACCGACCGTGGCCGCTGCTCACAGCTTGGGATCACGGACACCTCGTGTTCACACGAGGTTTTATGACACACACGGGAACGATAGCGCGGACGATGCGCCACGTTCAGCCGTTGGAAAAAGACAAAGTTCGCGACGGCCGATGGCCAGCTCGCCCGGCCGCTGACAACGGCGCGGTCACTATGGAAGGGGTACATGTCGCGCGAGCTTTGACATCGAACGCACTTGGGTCGTCTGTGCCTTTGGCGGCAAACCCGTTCCGCGTTCGAACAATGTTAATATATGCGGAAACACATAAAA
>NC_042494.1:168786994-168788812 GCF_005508785.2 Acyrthosiphon pisum | reverse complement strand
ATATCGGCATATTTCCATATCAGCTACAGAAGACCAAACTCCATCACTCGGTCTATAAACCTCAACACTTTTAAGATACTTTTTATTACCATAGCCACCAATAGCATACATAAGACCGTCCAAGACTCCTACACCAACACCTCGACGGCATACAGACATCTCTGCAACTGGTGTCCATGAGTCAAGAGTGGGATCATAATATTCCACAGATTTCAATATTTTACCATTGCCAGCACCACCAACCTATACAATTAAATAAAATAAAACGTATTTTAAACAGGGCTTAAAACCGTTATCAATAAAGTTGGTAATCGGCTCCGGCAGAAGCCGAAAACTTTTGAAAACCGGTAACCGGTTATCGTTTAATTTTTATATTTGATAACCGATAACCGTATTTTATATTTCAAACACTATGATAACTATGTTTGCCGTGTACCACGAACTACTACATAGTTCGTGCCGTGTACACGAAAAATGTTCAGCTATGTCCAACAACACGGCATCGTGGTTAATCGTGTGGTAACTTAATTAGATATGTGAGTTCAGTAAATTTACTCTGTAAAATTAACGGGTAAAAGTAAATTTACGTACATTTTACCGAGTTTTTTTACCATTCGAAAAAATTGAGTGACCCCTTATTTTAAATGTTTTTAGAAGCGGAATAAGTTTTATTTATGTAGCCAGAGTAGCCAATACGACTATAAAATGCAGATACCGTATTTTAGTTTAGGTATAATCTATCTATACATTAATTTAATAGTAAACACTGAGTGTTCTGTGTTCTGTCGTTACTCGTTCTGAGTGACTGTGCAGGGTAGAGACTTAGGTACTTACGTTAATACTTACTGCCTTAGTAGTACTCTTACACTGAATTAAAGCATGCACAAATAATCGTGTTCAATACTATAATGGTTGTATATTTCCACGTTTTATTGTTTTATATTTTTAATTCAATTCAACATACACTCGCCTAGTTAAATTGATATGTTCCGAATTTTAATTACATTTCAATATTATTATTATGTACCTATTGGCGTATTGCTGTGTTATTCAGTATTCTGCAAACAGTTTTATAATTTATTTAAGTTTTATTTTTTTTAAAAGATGTATTGTTTTATGTATTATTTGTTCTATTGTTTATTATAAGCTATTACTTTTTTGTTTTATTTTGATAAATGCAATTACATCAAAAACATACAATAGTATATGTTGATATTGAATTTATGTTTATAGTTGAATATACAAGTTTCATTAGTTGAAAAATAGTAAGTCCGCCCCTGGTTGTACACTTATACCTATATATAATATAAGTGATATTCACAACAGATAAGCAATACTCGACGACAATTAATTGGGGAAAAAACTTTAAAAATAGCTGGAAAATTAAATTCAACGATAATGTAATCATGATTCATGACATAATTCAAGTATTAAATTCCATGAAAAAACCGTTAATTTTTTTGATCGGGAATAGGTTTTGGTTATAAAACCGGGATTTAAAATATGAGATAACCGCTTTGATGTTAATATTTAGATATTTACCTTGATTACCGAAAACCAATAACCGCTTCCAGCATTCCAAAACTAAAAGCGATTATCGGTTTTTGGTTCTCAAATTTACGGTTTTTAACGGTTTTCGTTACAAACCAGTTACCAGTTTTAAGCCCTGATTACAAATTATAAATAAAGAAATAATATAAATATTCACCGCATTTAAACGATTATTGAGTACACCAACACCCAAATCATATCTTTCAGTAGACATACTAGCTACCAACCTCCATTTTTGAATACTGACATCAAAAACCTCACACTATT
>NC_042494.1:168785740-168786894 GCF_005508785.2 Acyrthosiphon pisum | reverse complement strand
GATATATATCGGTTTGTCCTGAATAGTTAGGAATTAATTTTATTGCGTCTAACGCACTTATTGGTTTCGTTTCGGTACCTCCCGTCATTTTCTTTACTTTGACTGTTCGTTTTGGTTGTATATATTCGGTGTGAATAGTATTTTTATTACTTCGTAACCCTTGACGAGTTGCGCTAGTAGTAGGACTATTTTCAAACTCCTCTAGGTTTATTAATCGTAAACTTTTATTTAAAATATCACTATTTATTGGTTTTATTTCTATACGTTCGTTAAGTATTTCTTCGTTAAATGAGTCTAATTCTTCGTCTAAATTATTTATTTCTATGTTTTCAATTATTTCGTTATCAGTATTATTTACGTCAATTTCGTTTTCGATTATTTCAATTATCCTATCTACCGTTTCTCTAGCTATTGTTTCAAATTCGTCATTAACATTATTTTCTGAACTATTGTTCATTAATATTTGTTTATTTATTTATTTAATATTTTACTCTAATATTATATTTATATTATTCAATTTGGTCTTTTAAATTCTACTAGGGGCTTCTACTTGGGCTAGGCGTTTTAAACATGGGCTAAAGGACTTTAAACATGGGCTAGGGACTTTAAACATGGGCTAGGGACTTTAAACATGGGCTTCAAAATCTACACGTGTTTTATACAATGGAGTAGCTAATTCCAAGGGAGTTGTACTTAAATAAGATGAACTCAATAATATGCCCTCAATAATCAATAATCTCCACAATAATCTCAATAATTCACAATAACTCTCAATATAATATGCCCTTTTAATAATTCATAACTTCAATAATAATCTCAATAAATGCCCTTTTATAACTCACAAAATAATCTTCAATAATAATCAACAAATGCCCTTTAATAATTCACAAAATAATCTTCAATAATAATCAATAAATGCCCTTTAATAATTCACAAAATAATCTTCAATAATAATTTCAATAAATTGCCCTTCAATAATAATTTCAATAAATGCCCTCTATAATAATTTCGATAATAATTTAATAATACGCCCTTCTATATTTTAATTATTTTCCCTAAATACGATGGACCAATAGACCAAAGGAGACGGTTATATAAAATATGCTTACAAATTGCTGTATTCATCTCGTTGCTTGATCTCTCTCGTCGTAGTT
>NC_042494.1:168773247-168775528 GCF_005508785.2 Acyrthosiphon pisum | reverse complement strand
GTTGTTTACTTCACTTTATAGTTATGTAGATTGTAATTTGTAGATGCCCAAATACTCTATAGTTATGTATAACAGCTGTACATTAATATCTATTAAGTATTAAGCATTAAATGTAAATGTCTAATAATTAATATGTATTAACACTATTAACTAGAACTATTATTACAGTGTAATACATAATATGATTAATATAGGTACAAATGTACGTCCATGACGGAAAACACTGTGGCATAAATTCACTTTAGCAACCCAGTACCTTTTTAATTTTTTTTTTTTTTGAAATAGGTGTACTTCGACGAGTTAAGAACGATGGTGCAAAAAAAAATTTGCGGAAACCATTATTTTGGAAGTTAGAGACATCCAAAGTTTGTGATTTTATGTTTATATATACGTACGTATGCGCGCAAGACTGTTTTAATGCCGCGTGAAGTAATTTGAGTTTGGCGACCTAAGCCACTTTAATATTATACTTATGTTTCTTTAACAGACTGGCGACCGGAGCCGTTAGGCGACGGAAGGTCCCTTGAGTTTGAAGATTGGCGCGACTTGTGTTACTTTAATGGCATAATTGCAGTTTAGCTCCCTCCCACTACCCAATCAGCCGATTTAATTGCGTACAAATTGTATCAGAGTGTTACAGTGTAGTACAATTAATATAATTTGTCGAGTTTAATTTTTTTGCTGGTTTTTTTATATTTATAAAAATACTTACACAATTGTACATGCTGAATGCATTTTTTTTATATTTTTATGTCATTTAAATCCGAGCACTATATAGCTTAAAAACTTTTTTTATTTTATTTCTTTAATAGCCTTGTTGCAAATCACCAACTTATGTGTTTTACTGTTACGAGTTTAAGACAATGATACAAAATAATACCAATAGGTACCTAATCCGGTTATGTACCTAAGACGTCCTAAGTACCTAACTTATTTCACTTCTCTTTTTTTACTATTCTTTTACAGTTAAAAATAAAATCGTTATATTGTTATCATATTGTTTTTATCATTATTAATTATTCACACAAAACATGGTTTTAATGTAAGTTACACAATCTGTATTCTGTTTATTATTTTATCTTTTAAATATTGTTTTTATATGTTTTATTAAAAATTATACTTAGTATTAAGATTTAATAAATTATAAGACTTAATAAAATATAAACCTAACTTAACTTATCAAAATAAATCTAAAAAAGGTGGGTAAGTGGATGTCGCTCTGTTATACAGACATACAGTACTACAGTAGGTTACAAGTGGGTTACTGTATAATGGATAGTATTAAATTTGAATTCAATGATATAATATCACTGTATAAGAAAAACAAATCCGAGAAGAGACGGTATGTCAGTCTAAGTATTAGACATGTATACTTATCTAATGGTATTAAAAAAAAATGTACCTATAATAGGTATCTATAATAAATTCCAAATTAATCATATCACAATATCCATTAGGTAACGCGTTATACATCAACAACAAACCGTGGTACTATGATAGATATATAACAGTATACTTTAGAAGCTTCAAGTACCCACGAATAATATAATACATTCACAACAAAATAACTATAGGTACTTATAACGCGTTATACATCAGCAACAAGCCGTGATACTATCATAGATATATAATAGTGTACTTTAGAAGTTTCAAGTACCCACGTATAATATTAAACAATCATAACAAAATAACTAAGATAGTTATTCCAGGTTTTTCAATATGTAATTTCGTCCAAATTTGAGATTAAAATGACTATAAAAACAAACTATGCTTATGTATTTTTTAGATTATTTGGTAACAGAATTAACTACTTACGTGGAATCTTGTTTTGAATTTTCAATCCTTAGATATAAAAATTGAACATTTTATAAATTATTAACTAACAAACATTTTATAGATTTTTAACTACGAAATAATTATTCAATTTAAAATTTGATAAATTTTGTCAAAATTCGATCTTTAAATGCTTATAAAAAAAAATTGTGCTATGTATTTTTAATATTTTTCAACTGCTATTGTAACAATATTTCAGTAGCATTGTATTAAAATTTTACACCTTTTGGCCCAACAGATAAAACTTAATTGATTTTTATAGAAGAAAAAAACTAAAAAAATTGTAAACTGACAATTTTCCGTAAACAGCTCAAAAAGAGTCAAATTATTTTCAAAATGTATTATATACAATCATTACAATCACAACAAATAAATAAAATATTTATTCCATGTTTTTTAATATGTAATTTCGTCCAAATTTGAACTTAAAATGACTATAAAAAATAAA
>NC_042494.1:168764577-168772867 GCF_005508785.2 Acyrthosiphon pisum | reverse complement strand
GGAAAAACTATTGACAAACTACGAAAAATGCTTAAAATGGGTTTTAATTTCTACCGATCGTAGCACCGAATAAAAATTATAATTTATAATATTAATTCAACTTAAAGTAAATAATAAAAATTTAAAAAATCCAGACTGATAAACAATCTCCGCTCTGCAGGATCGTTTTTCTTACGCAATGATATTATGTCATTGAATTCAAGTTTAATACAATCCATTATACATTGACCCACTTGTAACCTACTGTACAGCAGAGCGACATCCCGTTTTTTTTTTTACAACTACAGTTAAAATATTTAACTGACCAAGTGTATTTTTAAATTGTTACCCTATTTTAAAATATCGTTAAACATTAATATATTTGTTGATAC
Source organism: Acyrthosiphon pisum (assembly GCF_005508785.2). Classification (NCBI taxonomy): domain Eukaryota; kingdom Metazoa; phylum Arthropoda; class Insecta; order Hemiptera; family Aphididae; genus Acyrthosiphon; species Acyrthosiphon pisum. The sequence continues at coordinate 168,772,496 of NC_042494.1, read as the reverse complement.
GCCTTTGCTACATCATAATTTACACAACATATCCAAATATTGTATGTATCTGTTGACTAATTCGTATTTGGCCCGTTCAGACCAAAGAAAAATTTGATTCGTATTTTAAGAAACTCAACATACAGGAATACAGAATAGATTCACTCTGTCAAACACAGTGGCGTACCTTTGTTGGGGGGGGGGGGGCAACAGGGGCATTTGCCCCCCGAGAAGTTTTTTGATGTCATAATGCAAATTCATTGTCCAACTTAAATAATGAGCATGCTTGGTATAAATCACCTTGTATACCTACTCCAGTATTTACGAGTAATTATTTCGTAATTATTTTCTACGGTTTTATTTACTTGCAAAATTTGAATTGAAATGTATTCGGCACATAGCAACCGTGATTTTCAAACATAAATGAACGTTCAGCTAACCGATAAAATAACATTTGTCCGTCACTTTATATCTATCGTTCGACGAGGGCGCTTGTTACTTATAACTTACCTTCGTAACTGTAATTATTATTATCATGTCTTCGTCATCAAATCAGTCTTTGACGGTGAGTACTCGCCGTGGCAGATACTATGGCGGTATGGCCGCCAAGCGTTTGAGAGCGATACATTTCCGCAGCGTCGCTGTGACGTCGATCAAGGGGGATACGGACGTTTCGTTGGACTTGGCGGACCGGATCGCGGGGACGGTTTTCCGAAGGATGATCGCCACCTGTTTCCGGGATCTGGCACTTATCGCCCGCGAGCGAGCGAAATGTACGGCCGTTGAAATCGTCGACCCGGCGGGCGTCGCGGAAAAGGTGAGGCGTAGACGCCGGGCTGCATACGTCGCGCCTTTGCCGACCCCAGGAACCGCCGCAGATTCGTCTCGAGCCGCGCCGAGCCGTGCCGAATACTACGGTTCCATGGCCGCCAAGCGTTTGAGAGCGATACATTTCCGCGACGTCACAGCAGCGGCGCTGGAGGCGGAGACGAAAGAGGATGTGGTGCCGTCCTGTCGGACCAAGTCCGAAATCCTGCCTCGCCAGGTGGACGTGGACGTGTCACCGGTCGCTTGTGCGGAGGCAAACGGAAAAATGGCAGAACGGCAAAGACGCCGATCGATTTGGAGCCGCGCGAAAAAATTTTTCGCGCGTTTCCTGTGCTGTAGTGCACCAGCCACTACAGATTAAATAATATTATTGTAAATTGTTGTTGTTATATATATGTTATATATATATATAATATGTTCCTATATTAAAATGTAAAATGTGATTTTCGTGAAAATTTTATAACCCATGTATACCTATGTTAATAATTATTATTGTAAATGTCTTTAAACATCGTATCATTATATCAACCATGTATAAATTACGCTCATCGCTCATGTATCATTCCTTCGCAAAATGTCATTTATCACCAATCATATATCATGTTTAAATGCTGAATAATTCAACATCGGCTTTCATTCCATGTATATCGTATCATTAATAATGTAAATGCGTAAATTGTAAATTTGTATAAAAATTATATTACCTATGTATTATGTTCACCCGCATGTATTATGCACCTACACGAAATTGCTTTGATAACAAATAATAAATGTTTATAAAAAATAATTCGATATCGTCTTCTATTTTATGTACTATTAATAACGAACACCAAAATACAATTGAAAAAAAGGTGGGCAAGTGACACCCAGTCTCTGTAAGTGATGTGTTAATCTGCCGTCCTAAAGACAATGCTACTAAGAATATTTTATGATATTACTGCTGTTAAGATGATTTATTTTTATTATTAGACAATAGTAAAGTATACCTATACGTAAAATAGATTACAAAATAGATTTCCAAAAAAATTGCATTTGAAAATTTCATTGTGTGCAAAATACATTGATAGTTTCAAGTGGGTACCCGCAGTAACATTTTTAAACTATAACAATTTAACTAAAATCATTATTCGTCATTTAAATATCTAATTGTATCAACATTTTAACTACACCTATGAAAAAAAAAATATCGAGCATACGTCATATCTTTAATATTTTTCTTCTACTATCAAAATAACTACTTATGAACACTGAACAGTGTTGGGAAAAGATAACCCAAAAATCATCTGGATAAGATTACAGATAATTCGTTCAACATTTATCTAGATAATATAAAATATAACATAATTTTTTTTTACCTAGATAAAGATATTAAAATAAATAATGTTGCAAGAGAGTGCGACACTCACGAAAATCACACAACACAATTTTAAAGTGAAAAGTCCACTAGGGTAGTTTATACGGGTTAAAAACAATAACAACGATGTACTACCGACGGTGGAAAGCTTAACTTCAGTGATCAGTGTATTCAACGTGGTATGGTCACTGGCGGTGAGTTGTCGTGAAGACGGTCGGTGAACGAGAGTTAGGCCGCCGGCGGCCGGTAGGTACTCAGTTTACAAGTATTTATTTATTTTTTTATTTACTTGCCTTCCCGTCCCGCCCTGTGCCTTTGCGCACCTGTGGTTGAGAGTCGAAGGTGTCGTGCTGTCGTAGCCCGTGGTGGCGGTTGATAAAATTGTAGACCTGTCGCTGTGGTACCTGTACATTTTACTGGTTTCCGCTGCGTACCGTGTCACCTCATACGTTGTTATAATATCAGTTTAAAAATGTATGGGCACAATTTTTTTTATGAGCATTTTAAGTTCAAAATTGATCTATTTGAAAATTGCAAAACATTTTGTAGTTAAAAATGTATAAAATGTTCAATTTAAGACAACGTTTCTAATAAGTAGTTTATATTGTAACCAAAAATTATGAAAAATGTATAAACAGTTTTTTGGTATCGATATTTTAAGAGGACGTCACACCCGCGTGTGTTGTCTCCGCGTCTTCTACACGTACGACATATATAAATATATTAAACGCGTTTAAGCAGTCGTTGCGTTTTTTCCATTATAAGTATCCAATATATTGTGACGTTCATTATATCCTTTAGTAGTAGAAAAAATGTCAACATTCTTAAAAACATTTCACTTTTCAAAATTTAAATTTTTTTAAAAAAAAATGCAATGACTTGCCCTCAGAAATTGTATAATAGGTATTTTTAGTCTAGAACCAAAATTGAGTGAGTTCTACTCAGACTGCGTAAACTCGTTTTGTCTATATCGTACGTGTGTAATACGGAGACAACACAGATGGGTGTGACGACCTCATGACTCATCTGTTTTGGACGAAATTTGAACGAAATTCGACATTCAAACGAAGAATAATGAATAGGGTATTTGAAAAGATTTAAGTCGTATAATATATTATTATATTTTATAATCACTTTGACAATTTCAAATATGATGTTTTCTGAATTTTTTTTTAATACCTAGTCTGATAGATCATCTTCGCTCAGAATCGTTTTTTGGGTAGGTACAATGATTTTATACCATTGAATTCAAATTTATTACAGCAACCCCTCGACACCTATTGGCTATAATTGTACATCAGTTAGGTACCCACTGTCCGACTTATTTTAAATGTAATTAAATTGAAAGTAGAATGTAGATGGTTGGATTGTTGGAATAATTCACACTGTAACAGGAAGACCTGACGATTTTGACTATCGAACCATCAGATTTTTTACTAAAAATAAAAAAAATGTTATATTATATACGTGTAACACACGAGTCAATAAATTATATTATTTAAAAATAACAATATTGATTATAATGAAAATGTCATTTTTTAGGTGTTCCTGTTATACCCTGTAGGTATATTAAATATAATTAAATTGTAGGTCAGAGATTTGGAATAGTTAATGAGGGTAGAAATCTATCGAATGCTATGATCCTATATGATTCCAGCCTTGACAAATGGACACCTGCACTCCAGGGGAAGTTTTACTGTACATAATATATATAGGTATATATTATATAAATAAATATGAACCCAACGTTGAGCGTCTAAAATATTATTGTAATAGTCTAACGTGAAATACACTGGATAAATAATTGCGTTGTTGCAATTGCAAATGTTTCGATGTACAAATAGTTTGTTTACGATTCATATAACATTGGCACATCGTGTAATAACGTTATGTACGAATATTGGAAAAAAATAATCCATGAAAAAAAAAGGCACTTAATAAATAATTAAGTAAATTAAACATTTTTAGTGGGTATGTTATGTTATGTACCTAATATGAGATGAGATGTATAGCGGTATATTATGCTCTAAAAAAACCTTATGCATACAAATCTCAATATTGTCAGTATAAAATGCACAATAATAATCAATTAACCATGTAAAATCTATAGGTAGGTACCTACTTAAATACATAATAATATAAGATATTAACATATAACTATACTAATATTAAATCCCTGAGGATTATATTATAATTATGATAATTTTATAAGCATTCCGGTTCTAAAAATTGTCCATTTCGAGCACCAGACATATAGGTACAAAATGTTCGTTTACGATTTACATAACATCGTGTAATATAATGTTATTTACATATTTCAAAAATATCAGTTTAAAATTCACTATGTATGGACTAAGAGCTCACAACTCGACTCCAACGTAATTTTAATTAAAAGATTTTATAGCCTCTTTTATTTCACTAAGCATCTCTATAGTTGAATCTTGAAGTCTGCAGGTGGTACTTAATTATTATACCCCACTTAAATTGCACTTAAGTTACGTTATATCTACCACTAGGTACGTGTTTGTAATAATATAACAATATGATATATTGATATATATTATATAATATATATAACAATATGATAATACACTTTCACAAGATAAATTATTTGCACGGACAGACCAAAATAGTATTGGTGCTTTAGTGGAACCAGAACAAGTTCAACTTACAAAAAAGTGCTTGTAACTTACGTCATTTTTATTAAGATTAAAAGAGGAACCAAAACAAAGTAAGTACTCGATATGTAGATAAATAATATAAAACGACAGACTGAACATTTTGGTGTTTTATACTTACCAGAACGCATTAAAATATCGTTTTAGTAGGTATTACTGTATTAGGTACAATTATGTTAATATATTACGCTCATTTTAGGTACCTTCGCGGTTCTCTCCCTGGTCCACGATAATACGAAGAAAAAAAAGGTACCTAGGCATATATTTCTCTCAACATCGTCAAACTATTACTATGTTAGTAAACATTTGGAACGAAAATTCGTTTATTTCTGTGCATATTTATTTTGTCACACCTGCACCGAAAATTTGGTTTTCGATAGCGGTTGATCCGTTGGAAAGCGTCCTTTTTCCGTCAGACGGGTGGTAAAGTGAAAATCCCCAAAAGTGCTGGACGCACATATCGCGCGCGCATTCCCTGCACAACCAGACACTGAAGTCTGTTATCGGTTCTTACAAGACATAAACTTTTGGTTACATCTTATATTCAAATTATAACCTCATTGCATGACGCGTAAACATTTTTATTTCAAGCTCATTTAGCAATAAATCAAATAGCCAAGAAAAAACTACCAAGTAATTGCAACAACTTCCTACCCCTAATTAATAATTCTAATCAATGGCGTAAATTAAACACGACTATCAGTGATGGCCACACCGTATTATTCTTGTTGTTGACTTATATTGTTATAGAATATGCAGAAAACCCTACAAAAACATAATAGGTATTTAAATGTACAAAATTAGATTTTTATCAAAAATATGCATTTTTACATAATATATAACAGTTTACTCTGATGGATAAAAAAATTAATTGTCTGAATTTCTTTCAATTTAAAAATGTAGTACAAAATTATAGGTAGCTACTAGACCAGAGGATTGTTATTTAGGCTTATAGCTAACGAGCATATTATGAATATATTAATTTTGTACTGTTATGAATTGGTACTATTAAACATAGAAAATAAGCAAGGATGTAATAGTTAGTTAACAAATAAGAAATGTAGTATTTATAAAACAAGTAGAATTACGAAATTAAATTATGATTGTAAATTAGTGTAAATAGGTACAATCCCGAAACTGCGAGTAAGCACTTTTTATATAGGAGGGATTGTCCTAAGTACATTTTGATATAAGGAACAGGAAGATTGAAAGACAGGAGTGGAGAATGGAGAGTGCCATTGTCTGTATATGTTCAACTCGATAAACTTTATAACTGAAAAGACGTGTGTTTGTTACTTTATTTAAATCTATATTCAAACTCTACAAGTACGAGGCTATGGTCAACCGACTTGTAACAAGACTTTATAACTGTACAACTGTTAGTTAGCTAGAAATGTATCAAGAATCAAATATAACAAACTTATCGAACTCTATTACATCAGACGTAGTCTTATATTAAGCCCCAAGTATTGTTGGTAAATGCTTGTTTGTTTTCATATGACCGTAATGACGTGTTATATGTATGAGTAGGATCTAAGATTTATGTGCAATAGTATTTTGTTAACTATTTGCTAATATTCATGCATATCAACATACTATGGAGATCCATGGATATAACATGATTATGAGGTGTTGAAAGGTATTGTATTGTATTGAACTAAAAAATGACTAAAAAATCACATGTTATATGAATCGTTTTTTTTTTTTTTTAAAAAAACACTAATAAACGTAGACACTTAGCATTGTCTACAAGCATTTTCCATGCATGATAAAAATTTCAATTTTGAATCTCCTTGAGCTTTTTATAGCCATGATAAATTTTTCAAATTTTATAATTATTTTTCAGATAGAAATTCATAAACGTTTTTCTTTTTATAGCTAACATAAATATTTTTGATAGATTGCCAACAATTTTTTCCAACATCATAACGGAAAAAGTTTAAATATTATTTCATAAAATATTTTTACTAAGAAATTTTGATGAAATAAAATCAGTAGACATGATATAATATTAATAATAAGTAATACCATTATTATATTTCACGTATAATTTGGTTTGTTGAATCTAAAACTTACACACGAAAAAGAACTTTACAGTTTGAAAAATAATTTTAATTGTTTCATCATATTAATTTATTATTGTTATACACTCATATTATTTAATCATTATAATATTTATAACATCTGTTAGCCAGCGCTACGTATATGCAATTTCACTAAATAGACGTGTAGGTGGTATCTCCGATCTTATCGCTAGTCGATAAATGCATATAATATACGAATCTATTTTTGTTTCGATGACAGTTGTAGCATATGATTCTTTTTCTTCTTCTTCGGGTAAAACGGCCGCTAGGACCATCCCGTCAAACACCCCTCCCTCCATCCATCTCTATCGGATGCTCGTTCTTTCAAATCTGATCCTCCACCTAAGGTACTTACATCTTTTTTAACCAGACCTTCCCATCTCATACGAGGTCTTCCCAAAGGTCTCTTCCCAGCTGGATCTTTCTCTAACACTATTCGTAGCAAGGGATTCTGACTACGCCAAGCATGTCCAGCCCACTTTAGTTTTCTACTCCTTATTGTCTCTAATATATTTGACTTCTGGAAAAGTAATCCTAGTTTATTATTCGTTCTTATCCTTCTAGCATATGATACAATTTTCAAAATCACAATTTAAATAATTCGTAAAAACTTATAAATTTTAATTCAGAAAAATAATATGTATTAGTTTTTATATACGTTTCTATAATATTTTAGTTTAATACTATTTTATAATTCTGTAATTTGTTAATGTGCATTATGTTATTTATGTAAATAATTAACAATTATATAATTTTTGATTTTATTATATGTAACTATTTAAGAGGACGCCTCACCCGCATGTGTTGTGTCCATCTACAAACGCGGAACATACCAAATTTACGCTCATAAATTCAAGTTTTATGTCGTTAGATTAAAAATTATAGTAAATCGACCTATTATGAAACTGGATGGTGAGAACATTATCTGTGATTTGTTGGAATTTTTTTTACGATAATTCAGCTTTTATGTGATTTATAGCGTGTATAATAAATGTA
>NC_042494.1:168761525-168764395 GCF_005508785.2 Acyrthosiphon pisum | reverse complement strand
AGATATTAGTAAATACTACCTACTTAATAAATTACTTAATTGTCTACCTATAAATTATAATAAATAAAAGCCGTTTAATAAATTAAATGATCTAGATAAATTCATCTAGATAACGGTGATTTTTATCTTAGATAACTGTGTAAATTAATATTCTCTATTTATCTAGATAAGATAAAAGTTAAAAGAATATTTACTAGATAAACTCAACACTGGGTGTGGAGTCCTCTTAATATATTTTCATAGCAATTTTTACATATTTTTAATGCAATTTTAACGTATTTTTAACGGAATTAAATGAGGACTTTACATATAGGCCATAACTAGAAAAAGGGCGCCCTTCATTACCTCGACATAGGCAAGTAGCTGTCTCGAATATACGTTTATAAATTACATTATACATGGCTGAAAATGTATTGCAAAAATATTTCATACATACACTGCATAGTGCATAATAATATTGCGTTATATTATATTATTTTATAAATTTTTAACTGCAAAATAATTATTAAATTTTAAATTTGATACATTTTGTCAAAATTTTAACTTTAAATGATTATAAAAAAAATTGTGCTTATGTATTTTTAATATTTTTCAAATATCATTATAACAATATAGTAGGAGCCTTGTATTAAAATGTTCAAGCTTTTTTACCCAATAAATAAAGTTTTATTGAAATTCATATAAAAAAAGTCTAATAAAATTGGAAATTGATAATGTTCCTAAACAGTTCAAAACAAATCAAAATATTTTGAAAATTTTGTTGTGTATAGAAAATGCGAATATAAACAACCAGTGAAAATTCCATGTATGTTAATTTGTTTTAGAGTAACGAAAAAACCAATATCAGTTTTGTCAAAAACAGATTATGCGTAGAAATTCCCGTTTTTCCTTAATTTTTATGTTGTTTTTCACGGTGCTTTTGAAAACTATTGAGAATTTTAAAATTTGTATTGAATTAAAAATTTAATATTAAAATTTAAAAATTTGACGTCTTGCTGTCATCTGACTTTTGAGAATTGAATGAAAATTGATCCAGCGATAACACTATTTTGGCGGTACAATGTTGATAATTAATGATGATTAATAAATTCATCACTCTGCACAAAATCTAAAATATATAATATATATTGTAAATTATATACGATATTGCTGATATACTACAATATAATAAATTTTACATCTTTCTTCTTTGTAAATAATCAAATTAAATTATAAAAAAAAAAACATTTTAATCAAACACTCAAAGAAAAATAAACAATTCAAGTTTTGTTATAAATTATACATAAATATGTTAATATAATTATATTACTATCAGCAATAAGACTAATATTATATATGTCGATTAATTAATACAATTTGGTGGTCTATCAACAACTACTCCACCATAAATGTACACACCACTTCTCGAAAATTTCTCCATTGTCCAATTATTGGTTTTGGGGTTGTAAATTTCTACAGTATCACTATACATAGAATCATCAGATTCTCCGCCCATAACATACAATAAACCATCTAATGCCACTACTCCTATAAAAAAATTAAATTTAAATTCAATAAATGTTTATAAAGGTTGTCCTAAAAAGATAATTGTTACCGGGACGAAATCGGCATATTTCCATATCAGCTACAGAAGACCAAACTCCATCACTCGGTCTATAAACCTCAACACTTTTAAGATCCTCTCGATCATAGCCACCAATAGCATACATAAGACCATCCAAGATTCCTACACCAACACCTTGACGGCATACAGACATCTCTGCAACTGGTGTCCATGAGTCAAGAGTGGGATCATAATATTCAACAGATTTCAATGTTTTACCATTGCCAGAACCCCCAACCTATACAATTAAATTAAAATTAATTAAATGTATTACAAATTCAAAATATATAAATAATATTATAAGTTACCGAGTATAATAAATTATTGAGTACACCAACACCCACATCACATCTTTTAGTAGACATACTAGCTACCAATCTCCATTTTTGAATACTGACATCAAACACCTCTACACTGCTTAATTCACTGTCGACTTCACCTCCACCAACCTAAAATTACAAAACAATATAAATTTACAGTAGAAAATAAGTAAAATACTGATTTAACTTACTGCATATATACAATCATCCAATACACCAACTCCTAATTGTTTTCGTTCTACTACCATGTCGGCCATAGGAACCCAAGAGGGTGATTGTAAAGAAACATCAAGCATACTAACAGATTGTGAACATGAATTATTCACACATCCCACAGCAAACACAAATTGATCTCTAATTACACCAAGACCAGCGAACTTACGACCATTATTTAATCCTGGTGCTTTCTCACGTAGTTTGGTTGCTGGGTTATACCATTCTGTATATGACGACATTGGTGATGTATCAGACCAGTTGAACATTAAAATAACCTAATATAATATAAATGGATAAAATAATAGTGAAGATAAATTAATCTAACGGAATTATACTTTATGTGAGTCACCAAACTGCCTGGGCTTACAACGAATTGTTTGTGGAATGGTGAAATATTGTACTGCTTTTTGTAAATTGAAATGGTATGCTTCAATTACATATCTGTTACCTAAAAACATAATAATTAATGAAATAAATAAATTCATAATGAATGCATATTTATGAAAATAACAAACATTTAAGATTATCTTTTAGAAGAGGTTCGTTTGCTATATTTAATAATATATCTGGCCTAGATGCCATTATGGGCAAACGCACGTGTTCCATTAATTCTGTCAAAAAGTCTTTTCTCTGATCCAAATCCTTTTTTACCCATTTAATAACACTTTCAATACCTACAAAAACGAATACAAATAATGAAATTTAAATTAAAATATATCAAAAGATATATT
>NC_042494.1:168759503-168761013 GCF_005508785.2 Acyrthosiphon pisum | reverse complement strand
CACAGTTTTATTTTATTAGCATTTAAAGTTAAAAAATTAACAAAATATGGAAAAATCACGAAAATTAGCAAATTATTTTGAGTTAAGAATTTGTAAAAATTTTTCTTTTTAGAACTAAGATTTTAAAATGGAATACAAGATTCCTTATAAGATTATCTACCTTTATCAAAAAAAAAGGTGGGTAAGTGGATGTCGCTCTGCTGTACAGTAGGTTACAAGTGGGTCACTGTATAATGAATAGTATTAAATTTGAATTCAATGATATAATATCAATGTACCTATAAGAAAAACAATTCTGAGCGGAGACGGTAAGTCAGTGTAGGTATAAGATATATTATATACTTATTTATGGTTTTTAAAAAAAAATTGACCAATAATAGGTATCTATAATAAATTCCAAATTAATCATATCACAATATCCATTATGTACTTGTAACGCGTTAAAGATCAACAATAAATCGTGGTTCTATCATACAGGGGATGATAGGTAGTATTTTTGTTACAGGGAAATATTTTAAGGGGTCCACCAATAGAAGAAAAATTTTTTTAAAAAAATTATTTAATTCGCTATAAAATTAATCTAATTTTAAGTAACCTATTAATTAATCCGTGTTGATTCCAGAATAAATAGCCATTTGTGGAATTATATAGGACCTTCGCCAAAGTCATAATAATAATCTCAATAAACATATCAGCTTCATTGTCAAAAGTGTAATGTCAGTCTAGGTATTAGACATATTATATACTTATCTATGGTATTAAAAAAAAAATTTACCAATAATAGGTATCTATAATAAATTCCAAATTAATCATATCACAATATCCATTATGTACTTATAACGCGTTAAAGATCAACAAAAAATCGTGGTTCTATCATACAGGGGATGATAGGTAGTATTTTTGTTACAGTGAAATATTTTAAGGGGTCCACCAATAGAAGAAAAATTTGCTCGCTTCTCTCGCATTACATATTCAACCTAACAACTTAACTTTACAATTTAACTTAACTTATACAAATTAAATATTGTTATAAGAATTATTCAAATTATATAAATCAACTCGTGTTGATAATTTACAATTTCATCATATTTTCAATACATTAATAATTTTGTTAAGAGAACGCAACACCCGCATGTGTTGTCTCCGTCTTAAAAACGTGTAACATACCAAATGTACGCTCAGAAGTTGTATGCCATAATTCAGTTTTAAGTGATTAATGAGCATTTTTAATTTACATTTATTATATATGCTATAACTCACCTAAAAACTGCATTATCGTAAAAAAACTTTCAACAAAACACAGATAATGTTCTTACCATCAAGTTTCATAATACGTTATTCACTCTAATTTTTAAGCTAACGGCATACAACTTGAATTTCTGAACGTAAATTTGGTATGTTACGCATTTGTAAAACGGAGACAACACGTGCAGATGTGGCGTCTTCTTAACACTTTGCTTTTAAAAGCCACTTCATTAATAATTTGACCAGAGTCAATTATTTTTCTATT
>NC_042494.1:168758124-168759453 GCF_005508785.2 Acyrthosiphon pisum | reverse complement strand
CAGCATTCCAAAACTAAAAGCGGTTATCGGTTTTGGTCTCAAATTTACGGTTTTAACGGTAATCGTTACAAACCAGTTACCAGTTTTAAGCCTGATTACAAATTATAAATAAAGAAATAATATAAATATTCACCGCATATAAACGATTATTGAGTACACCAACACCCAAACCATATCTTTCAGTAGACATACTAGCTACCAACCTCCATTTTTGAATACTGACATCAAAAACCTCAACACTATTTAATGAATTTTTGTGATTTCCTCCACCAACCTAAAATTACACAACACTCTAACTTTATAATATAAAATATGTAAAATACAGATTTAACTTACTGCATATATACAATCATCCAATACACCAACACCTAATCGATCTCGTTTAACTACCAGGTCGGCCATTGGAACCCAAGAGGGCGATTGAGAAGATACATCAAGCATACTAACAGATTGTGAACATGAATTATTCACACCTCCCACAGCAAACACAAATTGATCTCTAATTACGCCTAGACCAGCAAACTGACGACCATCATTTATTCCTGGTGCTTTCTCACGTAGTTTGGTTGCTGGGTCATACCATTCTGTATAGCACATTGGTGATGTATCAGACCGGTTGAACATTAAAATAACCTGATATAATAAAAGGACGAAATTATTGTGAAGATAAATTTAACAAAACAAAATCATACTTTATGTGAGTCACCAAACTGCCTGGGCTTACAACGAATTGTTTGTGGAATGGTGAAATTCTGAGCAGATTTTTGTAGATTGAAATGGTATGCTTCAATTACATATCCAATACCTAAAAACATAATAATAATTAATGAAATTAAATAATTCATAATGCATGCATATATTTTATGAAAATAACAAACATTTAGGATTATTCTTTAGAAGAGGTTCGTTTACTATGTTTAATAATACATCAGGTCTAGATGCTATTATTGGCAAACGCACGTGTTCCATTAATTCTGTCAAAAAGTCTTTTCTCTGATCCAAATCCATTTTTACCCATTTAATAACACTTTCAAATACCTACAAAAACGAATACAAATAATGAAATTTAAATTAAAATATATCAAAAAGATAATATTTAAGATCATTGGCGTTGCTATCTATATATTCCAAAATTAACATATTTAATTGTTAAACCACCAATTACTGTATTACTGTGTCCTAAATATTTAATAGATCTTAATTACATTCTTTTTTTAACAAGCGAAGGAATATTCATCAGATTTTTATGGTATTAAATCTATTTTTATTAATGTCAATTAATTAATTTATTATTATTATTAAAATATTCGTAATAATTTTAGATTCTGA
>NC_042494.1:168748278-168756623 GCF_005508785.2 Acyrthosiphon pisum | reverse complement strand
ATACATATTTTTGCAACAACAGTTAATTTTTTTTTATTATTTATAAATATGAATATGATATTGTACCTAGCATCCATGGAGGAATATTATTAAATATAAATAATTTCATATATTAAAAAAACAAAGATTTACGTAAAACTGACGGCAAACACGTATTTTATTGGATTTGTGTTAATAAATGTGGTGCAAAAATTTGAACTGTGGAGACAAATAAAAAAAAACATGAACTAGATAAAAATTCAACATTTTTTCCGGATCAACACTGTCATGCTCCCGATCCTATAGGCTTATGATTTATTAGAATATTTAAGAGGAATAGCTCAACATTTAAAGTTTTAATTACTCATTATATTATATTATTTACTAATACTTATAAGTTATACTAGTATCTATACCTACCAATTATTTTAATATTTTACTACAACATTTTTTTACATTATAATACCTATTTTAGTTAATTTTTTAATTTACTTGTATGTAATATATATTTGTCGATCATAACATATTTAAATTTTAATTACTTACTATATTATATTATTTGTACTAATACTTATAAGTCATACTAGTATCTAGAACTACCAATTATTTTAATATTTTATAACAACTTTTTTCTACGTTATAATACCTACTTAAATTAATTTTATATAATAATTTATGTTTTTTTTTTAAATAATTAACATAAACTATATATTTTTCCACCATGACATATTTCGATTACATAACATTTCGATCATTTGCATTTTCGATATTATATTTTTCGACCAAAAAAGTGTTCGACCAGATACCTTTTCGATCACTAGACTTTCGGTCACTAGATTTTCGGCCAGACAACCCCCACCCAGCTGTATTATACTAGTATGGGGACATTTTTCTTCGTCATCGCCATCATATTCGTTACCAGAATTATATTCAATGTAGTCATAATTTTCACGAAAAATAATCTTTTAGAATTCACCCCACTTAGACATAAAGTCTGTGAACTCATCTCTTAAGGCTTTAAGGGGGCTGGAGTGTAATCCATTCTAAGGAGGAAAAACTAGGCATTTTATATTTCAAATTAAATAGGTCTTGTAAATGTGTTGGATATAATCTATTTTTACTCTTTTTATTAGTAAATTTCTAAGTAAAAAAAATAAAAATCAGAAAAATGAAATTGTAAAAGCATAGATAATTTATTAACGAATTCAAATCTGCTTTCAAAATTAATATCAGATCATTATATCGGGCGTAGTGATTGAAGTCGTGAGTTATGTTTTCGACCAAAAATTAAAAACGCTCCAGCCCCCTTAATGTATTATAAAAAATTATATATTATGTACTATAAAATAGATATTAAATACCCAATCATTTCCGACAAATTTGTATTTCGTATCGGCGTATCGCCCGTATCGGGATAAAACGTGAAGTGTTCGCGTTCGACAGTCGGTCGGATTTTTCGGTCTTCGATTAACGATAACAATTTAAGATAGGTACTATGTTAAAGACTCGTAAGCAAATTGTTGACCTGTGGTATCATTATATACTGATATTGTTAAAAATAACAGTAATAATAATTTATATAAAAAAAAATAGTTTTAAATTTAAATTATTTCTATTTGGTGAATATCTTATTTTAATACCCCCCCGAATGTGCCACCGCCTCAATCATCTACGTGCCACGGTTCACTGGTCAACGTCGGAGCCGTAATCTCCCAGGAATACACCTATCTAGTATAAACCATCGACAGTGGATCAGGTCATTTATATAAGTATACTTTGTAATGTTGTAATTTTATTCATTTGTAATTTATAGGTAGTACTTTATATTGGGGCGCCCTTTTTATTTATTATTTACCTGCTCTGTGTATATTATAATATATTGTTTCTTTTAGGCGTCTCGTAGGTGAGCCGTGACTGATACATACAGTGTTATATTTTGTTATTCGCCAGTATTATTCACCGGTGGGTCACCCTTCTGTGTTTTACCTACTAGTCATTTACACTGCAAGTCGATATTGCCAACCGCCTGTTTCGTAGGAGTATATCGGCGTAAAAAACAATATCTATGATATAGTATCACGGTTTGTTGTTGATGTATAACGCGTTATAAGTACCTAATGGATATTGTGATATGATTAATTTGGAATTTATTATAGGTACTTATTACATAAGTCAATTTTTTTTAATACCATATAGATATAAGTATATAATTTGTCTTATACCTAGACTGACATACCGTCTCCACTCAGAATCGTTTTTCTTATACAATGATATTATATCATTGAATTCAAATGTACCTAAAACCATCCATTATACAGTGACCCACTTGTAACCTACTGTACAGCAGAGCGACATCCACTTACTCACCTTTTTAGTTCGTTATTGTTACTATTAGAAAGAATTATATTTATCAAGATTCAAAAATACAACAATAGCAATAACAATCGTATTTACTGATGAAAAAAGATGGCTCTAAGAAATTTTATTATTTAATCTTAAATTCTATTTTACCGTTTTTGCCACTTATTATTGATAAATTTACTGATGTTTTTTTACGTAAATTCTCCATCTCTACTATACGATATATGTGATTTAATATTATAATTATAATTTATTAAATTCTCTCGTTAAATCGATTTAGATGGGGTGCGGGTGTCGCCATTGGGTGACTTCCCCCTCCCGTCTATCAATTAATCACTTCAAATTTACTTATTGTATAACTTGTAAACAGGGCCTGATTTAGGTATTTTGTGACCTTAGGCAAAATAAAACGTGACTCATTGTCAACAGTAGCGTTTATAGCCCCCCCCCACCACACACACACACACAAATGAGTTGTATTAAACAAAATAATAATTTATATTAATTTAGTATTAACATTTTACATTTTTACATTTTCACAAACATAATTATAAAGTTATACATTTATTATCTTTACAGGCTACAGATTTCTTGTACAATTGTACCTATTATTTGTTAATTAATATATATATTTATTATTGATATTGAAAACAAAATTAAACAATTTTTTTTTTTATATTATTTATTAACTGTAATAGACAATGCATTTTTATATTTATAATATAAATAATTAATAAGCTATTTTATAATATTACTTTTCTTGCTTTTTTTTAAAGCAAATTTATTTATTATGTCATTAAAGTTTAAAGAAGATGTAAAATTGCTTTCTATTGATAGTAAACCTAAGTTATCAATTCTTTCTTATTAAAAATTGACTTTTATTTGTTTTAGTTTACATTTTACAATGCTAAGGATTAATCATTTAATTTTTTTTGAAATATTATATGTTTCTTATATTTATTTTATACGATGAAAGGTAGAACCCTCAAGAATAAAAAATAGTCCTCATAAAAATCCTAGGCCCTCCAATAACGGAGGCCATAGGCAGTTGCCTATCCTGCGTTATGGTAAATATGGCCCTGATTGTAAATTTTAAATTTTTGTTCAATAAAAATATTTGTTGATTATAAAAATATTTCATAATTAACTAAAACTGTAATTTTTGTAATTTATAAATAAAATATGTTTGAAGTATTTTTACACTTGTCGGCTTTTACTTAATGTTTTTAGCTGTGTTCTTTTATTCCTAGATTCAAAGTTAATAGTGATTTGATATTTATGGAGTTACATAAACATTTAAAGTTATAGGGCGTAGCAGTAAAGCTTATTTTTCTGATGAATTTGATGACATCAAGTTAATAGGTTCCTATATGATATGTACTCAGTACTGATACAGAAAAATAGATTCATTTTTAATTCTTTATTGTTATTATTAAAAATAACTACATTTGTCTAGAATACAACAATAGAAAATAAAAATTGTATTTACTGATAAAAAAGATTGCTCTAAGAAATTTTGTTTTTTTACCTTAGATTCAATTTTACCATTGTTTCACTTATTATTGGTAAATTTAACGATGTTTTTTTTACGAAAATGTTCCATCTCTATACTATACAATATTTGTGATTTATTTTTATTATTATTGTTATTATTTAAGAATTTATATTTTTGATATATAAATACTACATAAAACTAATATTTGTTATTTTTAAATAAAATATGTTTGAAGTATTTTTACCTTTGTTGTCTTTAACTTAACGTTTTTATCTGTGTTATATTAATCCTAGATTCAAAGTTAATAGAGATTTGATACTTATTATGGACTTACATAAGCATTTAAAGCTATAGGAATAGGGCGCAGCATTAAAGCTTATTTTTCTATTACACTGCAATATCTATACTCATCTATCAATAATTAAGTATATACCTAATTCACAGGATAACAATTTTTTTGTTGTGTATGACTGTTCAAGAATAGTCAATTTCAACCAATGCATAGACAAATATTATAGTTATTATAGAACTCTTTGTGTTCAACTTACTTTCCATACAATTATATTACCAATATTGCAGTTTACTTACTTTTTCTTCATATGGAACAGCAAGGTCATTACAGGAGATAATCTTAACCACATCTTCGGAAGATAAAGATAGGAACTCATCACTTTTAACCACTTCCCTGAAAATAATTATCATTATATAGAACATTGATTACTGAATAATATAAAGAATAAAATTAATTAAATCATACAGAAACTGTTTTTTTATTAATGTTTCAGAACATGCTAACAATTCCGTACAGTTATGTAAGTCAGCAAACGCTCTGATGCCAAGACAATTCGATGCATCCAGTTGTTTTTGTAAAAACTCAGAACATGCAGCAATAACAAAATCTAACTGCAAGATATATGTTTGCTGCTGGTAATAATACCTTGAAAATCATCAATAATACATTAAAAACAATTTTATATTAGTCTTTAACAAATTGACTTGTTAATTATACCTGTACATTTTCTTTTGTCATTATCAATTCACCAGTATAAATATAATCTACTAATATTTGTAAAACAGTAGAATCTAATTCACTTATTTTAACAAGATCTTTATTGCGCTCATTAAAATTACTAAACATTGCAGAGAAATATGGACTAGCCGCCATTAGGACAATTTTATGACCAAATGTTATACATCCATCATCTGTTTCAAATCTGATATCGCATAAAACTTCATTTCTAAAAACAAAAAAGTTTTAATAATATTTATTTTGAATGAAAGTAAAATACTAAAATCACTGTTAACATACTTGCGTAGAGATTGTAAGTCTTCTAGTATTCTATCAGAGTGAAAGCTATTTGTAAAATGTATTGGTTTACATTCATTTGATTTCAATACTTGCTTTACGTTATTTTCACAAGATGAAGCCTGAATGTTATCCATTTCTTCTCCTGCTATAACACGTTTTAAAATATTATTAAAATAAATATATTTTTAATATCATCATTGAGTTAAAACTTAATACTTAAATTAAGTACCTATGAAGGCGTAAAAACCAACAAAATACTGATGTTAAGAAACTTATTACTTGGCAACAAAATTATTATTTGTGTCACATCATGAATATCAATATTACTTAGTTTCAATGATGTGGCATATTTTCAATTATCAACTTATTATCTAGTTTGTAAGATTTATTAAAAAAAAAGTATTCCAATTCTAGTATTCTAACAGAGTGAATTTCATAGTTTTTTCTGAAATGTATTGGGTATTTTTGTTGTATTTCAAAACTGGCGTAATATAATTCTCACATGATGAAGTCAGTGAATCCATTTCTTTTACTGACATTACACCTTTGAAATTTTAAAATGTATGATATATTTTAATATCATCATTTCTACTTAATGCTAAATTTTAGAAGCAGTGGAGACCAACAAAATACTGCTGTTAAAAATTACTAAGTCATAAGAAATTTAAATAATTTTTGAAATAATTAATAATAAGCTGTTAATGATGTTCATTGGAACAATGTATTTTACAAAAAGTTTGTAGATTTTATGCATAAAGCCACGGGTGTATTTTTATTTCTTTAGTTTTTAACTCTAACATTAGTACAGAACATTATAAAATAATTATATAATATGTTTCCTATATTTAGCCAATATTATATCTGTTGTAGCAAGTAGACGTTTAAATCAAAAATAAAAACAAGAAATGTTATTTTTATTATTAATTGTTCTTTACAATATTATTTTTATCTATTTTTATTGAAAATTATGAATATATTCATTTTCTATGTTACAGCAAGAATTTATATAAATAATTATAAAAACATACAATAGGTATACTGATTCAATATTAGACTTAAAATATAGGGTCTTTTAATTTAATTTAATTTTTATCAGAATAAATAATGTGTCTTTCAAAAGTAATTATGATTGTATACTGATAAATACCCAATAATATAGGTACAACAAATGTATTATTTGTCACTTCACACGTCACATCATGAATGTCAGTATTATTATAAGTATTGTAAGTAAAATATTACACTGTGTCTAGACGTTCAACCATAATAGGTAAGATAATGTATGCTTGACCAACGCCGGGCGTCTAGACACAGCGGAAATATAAAATATTACTGAATTTAATTTAATTTATAGATTATTATATATTTTCTTACTGATTTATTGTAGTTGAATTCAAATCACTGTAATAGTGGAAAATATTGCAGGAAAGTAAGTATGGTATTGAAATTTAGGCTTATATTATATTCAATGTAACACTGAGATTTAAAATGTATATATTCAATACATTTTATCCTACAATTTAAATTAGAAAATAACCACCTGTATCAGAAGCCGAATCTCAACGAACAGAGCACACAGACTAGTAGCATTGACTGTGCAGTGAGAAGTGTGCGTTTCGCATATGTATCTCCAGGTTTGATTGAATGGTGGGTACTTGCTACCTACCATTAACGACTATAAACTGAATTACTCAAAATTTAATAATAATGTATGAAAATAATAACACAATAACACATTATAAAGTATGTGTTTACTTTATTTTAATATTTTATTCAGTTCTGTTCACGATTAAAGTTAGTATCTTTAGCCGTAGTTCTGTTACCCCACCATATTAAAAAGACGAAATATATGACTTACCAAAGTGGTAATAAGTACTAACCAGTAACCACATTTAAAGAAAAATTTTAATTTTACTGAAAAATCCCGCCTTTATTCGAAATACTGTTTGGTTATAATAATATATCAGCTAAATAATTATTAATTCAATAATTTATACGAATAATCTGACCTGAAAATAAATAATTTATGTATGGTTTCTTCTGTTTTTTCTATTAATCATAATAGTGGGGAGGACAATATGTTAAAAATATTTGGAGATTTTGTTAATCTCTCCTTATGCTCATTTTTCTCCAAATATTTTGTATTTGAAGTGTTTTGTTTTGTATACCTACCAATTACCATTATATAAAATTACTTCATGCAAGATTTGTATCCGGTGGGACATGTTCTAAACTAAGTCATCTTGAATGCCTTAACAAATTAGGCACAAAAGGTAAAAATAATATTACAGTTGTTGAATTGTAAATTAGTGTAGAAAATACTTTTATTTCTATGAAACAGTATGATGAATGTAATTTACTCTATCTAATCAAAACTTCAATTATTTTTGTATGTAAAATTATATGTCTATTTAATAAACATATTATTACTTAATTGAATGAAAGCAAGGTTGAAATTAAAATCAAAATAATTGAATTAATTAATCTTTTTATAGCTTAAAACCAAATATTTGTTTAAATTGTAAGTTTTTATTACCTACTGATAAGATATAAAATGTAAGTATTATTCTTCTATGTATTAAAATAAATCAAGTAGGTATAACTCTATAAGTTCTATGTACTTACCTATAATTGTTGTGATAATTATAAATTATCTTCTTATTAATTAGTTATTATAGGTACCAAAAATAATTTTACCATATAATATAATAAACGCTAAAATGTATGTATTTTGTCACCAGTCTAAGAATTTATATTCTTTACAGCATATTCTTAGAGCATATTAAATCTATTTCAAAATTAGTGAAAGTAGATTTATTCAGCTATGGTGAGTGGTTATTTCTATTCTTGACTATATTTATACCTTGAAACTAGGCACTATGAAAAATGGTAGAAATTACTATTGATCTGTCATTATTTGTGCAAATGTTCCAAATATAGTAAATACCACATATAATATTAAATTATATTTATATATTTTATATTTTTGTAAAAGCATTTATATGGGATGATTATCTTTACTCCTTAGTATAAACATTTTAATGACTTAGAAACAACTGATGATAATTTTAATTTAGATACAAACAAATTTTCTCACTTAAAAAATTGAAGTTTGTACCTCACTGGGCGAAGAACTAGATAAGTAGTTAAAAATATCATACATAAAGAAATAAAAAATATCATAAAATTCTAAACATCAGA
>NC_042494.1:168745919-168748228 GCF_005508785.2 Acyrthosiphon pisum | reverse complement strand
TATTATTACTTAATTGAATGAAAGCAAGGTTGGAATTAAAATCAAAATAATTGAATTAATTAATCTTTTTATAGCTTAAAGCCAAATATTTGTTTAAATTGTAAGTTTTTATTACCTAGTGATAAGACATAAAATGTAAGTATTAATTCTATGTATTAAAATAAATCAAGTAGGTATAACTCTATAAGTTCTATGTACTTACCTATAATTGTTGTAATAATTATAAATTATCTTCTTATTAATTAGTTATTATAGGTACCAAAAATAATTTTACCATATAATATAATAAACGCTAAAATGTATGTATTTTGTCACCAGTCTAAGAATTTATATTCCTTATATTCTTACAGCATATTATACCTATTACAAAATTAGTGAAAGTAGATTTATTCAGCTATGGCGAGTGGTTATTTCTATTTAGATACAAACAAATTTTCTCACTTAAAAAATTTAAGTTTGTACCTCACTGGGCGATGAAACTAGATAAGTAGTTAAAAAATATCATAAAATTCTAAACATCAGAATTAGAAAAATTATTATTTTTAAAATGATACAATTCATACACAAAATAATGCAAACCATCAATAACACTATAACAAATATTAATAATACATATTATGGATTATTATTTATTAATATTTTTTATTACACTTACACAGTTACACATTAGAATTAAACATTAATTATACAATAAAATTTACCTAGTACCTACCTATATTAATAATTGCTCAACTATAGTATGCACTAAATATTTTATGTAAATTATGTGGAGGGAGGTCATTCTGACTGATTTACCCCTCCAATAGTGTATGTATGAAAAGTACTTTAGTAGCCAACGGGCAGCGTAGGAACGCAGAACGTCTATTAAAAAAAACTGTTGTTTACTTCATTTTATAGTTATGTAGATTGTAGATACCCAAATACTCTATAGTCTATAGTTATGTATAATAGTACATTAATATCTATTAAGTATTAATTATTAAATATTAATAATGTCTAATAATTAGTATGTATTAACACTATTAACTAGAACTATTATTACAGTGTAATACATAATATGATTAATATAGGTACAAATGTACGTCCATGACGGTAAACACTGTGGCATAAATTCACTTTAGCAACCCAGCACCTTTTTAATTTTTTTTTTTTTTTTGAAAAGATGTACTTGGTACTTCGACGAGTTAAGAACGATGGTGCAAAAAAAAATTTGCGGAAACCATTATTTTGGAAGTTATTGACATCCAAAGTTTGTGATTTTACGTTTATATATACGTACGTATGCGCGCAAGACTGTTTTAATGCCGCGTGAAGTAATTTGAGTTTGGCGACCTGAGCCACTTTAATATTATACTTATGTTTCTTTAACAGACTGGCGACAGCTAGGAGCCGTTAAGCGACGGAAGGTCCCTTGAGTTTGAAGATTGGCGCGACTTGTGTTACTTTAATGGCATAATTGCAGTTTAGCTCCCTAATATTGTTTTCATATGTTTTATTGAAAATGAATAATATTCTTTATAAATTTGTAATAATTATCTTATTTCTGGTAATAAAAATTTGAGCTACAAAATAAAACATGAGGATGTTCTTTAGACGTTTGTTTACAATATAAACTAGTTTTTTTTTAAATTTTCAATATTTAGCTATATAAATTGATCAATTTACAAATTGTTAACCAAATAAATGTTTACCAAATATTTACTTAAACATGAAAAAATGGTCAAATGATTTAAATTTTTATTCGATTTATGTATGATAACATTGTTGTTTGTGCGTGAAAATGTTCGACAAATGAATACCTATAATTTACCTATAATAGGTATCTATAATAAATTCCAAATTAATCATATCACAATATCCATTAGGTAACGCGTTATACATCAACAACAAACCGTGGTACTATCATAGATATATAATAGTGTATTTTAGAAGTTTCAAGTACCCACGAATAACATTAAACAATCACAACAAAATAATTAAAATAGTTATTCCAGGTTTTTTAATATGTAATTTCGTCCAAATTTGAGCTTAAAATGACTATAAAAACAAACTGTGTTATGTATTTTTTAGATTATTTGGTAACAGAATTAACTACTTACGTGGAATCTTGTTTTAAATTTTCAATCCTTAGATATAAAAATTGAACATTTTATAAATTTTTAACTAACAAACATTTTATAGATTTTTAACTACGAAATAATTATTCAATTTTAAATTTGATAAATTTAGTCAAAATTCGATCTTTAAATGCTTATAAAAAAAAATTGTGCTATGTATTTTTAATATTTTTCAACTGCTATGTAACAATA
>NC_042494.1:168742122-168744747 GCF_005508785.2 Acyrthosiphon pisum | reverse complement strand
TTTTAGTACCATAGATAAGTATATATATGTCTAATACATAGACTGATATACCGTCTCCGCTCAGAATCATTTTTCTTATACAGTGATATTATATCATTGAATTCAAATTTAATACTGTCCATTATACAGTGACCCACTTCTAACCTACTGTACAGCAGAGCGACATCCACTTACCCACCTTTTTTAAAAATTGTATTTAATTAAATATTTTTACTAATAAATTCTGTTGAAATAAAATCAGTGGACATGGTATAATATTAATATATTTCACGTATAATAAGCTGTGTGGAGTCTAAAATTTAAACATGAAAAAGAACTTTATGGTCTGAAAATCAATTTTAATTGTTACATTCATATATTATTAATATTATTTTAATCTGTTTAATCGACATATTTTTAACAGAATTAAATGCGGTCTTTATTTATAGGTCATATCAAGAAAAATTATGACCTTCATGGCTCCATTACTTCGACATAGGCAAGTGGCTGCCTCACCTATACACGTTTATAAATTACATTACACATGACTGAAAATGTATCGCACAAATACTTCGCACATACATATACTTTATCGTATAGTAATATCGCATTATACCTATCATATTTAAGAGAAGAATATTTTGAGCACAGTATTATCATTAGAAAATCGTTTTAATATATTATATATTTATATTGTTTAGGTCACTAATTCACAATGTTTTTAAACTATAAAAAAAATACCTATTATACAAACATTAATGTATAGATCTTAATTATTATGCTTTTTTAATAATAAAAAAAACTATATAATGATAAATAAAAAAAAAATGGTTATACAAAAAAACTATTTTATTATACCATATATTAATATATATCAGATGTAATATTTATTATATGTACTTGGACCAATTTTACAAATTATTTATATTTATAGATTGACAGTAATATTACATATTACCAACATTTTAAAATTTATAAGTATGTATAATAACTCATAGCTACTTAACCTATTACTATAGACGATAGACATAATATTATTTTTAATGGCTTATTAGACCAATTTATAATGTTTATACGTTATACGTTTATAAAACGGTGTGTGCAACATACTCATTAGTAGCTTTCTCTTAAGAACGGTTTTTATATTGCCGAAAAATTAATATTTAAGTTTTGTTTTTAAAAATGCGTTGAACTCGAAAAAGTTTAAAAAAAAACCTTTGGAATTCGTGTTTTTGACGAATAAAAAATACCCGTATTTAGGTCATTATGAAGACCAATTTAATTTATGTTTCCCTATCTCTTTTCGTTTTTGCTTAAAACAATGCTGTGTTAATTCAAACATGTTTTGTTTAAATATTACGTTGGTTCAATGTCTTTTTTGTAGTAATGTAAGTTCATTAAATTCAATATGATCTCAATTATTCATTCTCACTTTTTCAAAATGTATCGATTGATGTCAGTGTTAACTAAAACACGCGTTGATTATAAATAGGTAAATATGTTATTTAATTTTTAACCTATGGTGATTTTTAAAGCTTGACAATAATCGTTAGACAATTATATTCAATGAACATTTAAAGAATTACTATTTCAAACTACGACGATTCATGACCATGCTTACTAAAACAAATTTAAACCTACCTATCGTTATATTCTCGATAACTACGTTAGGAAAACGAACGTGTAAAATGCAAGGATGGACAATAACGAGTTAAAAACTTAATTTTATTTTAACTTTTTAACTTAACTATAGTATTACTTTTGGCTTGTCATAAACTTAACTGTTATTACCTTACTAAATTTCTTTTTTAATTAACGTGAAATGAACGAATTAATTTTTCATTTTAAGAAGTAATTTAAGTTAATTTATTTTGTTTTTAATTTAATTATATTTCACTGTTTCAGTCTATTTCGTTTTCATGTCAAAAAGTATTTACCGTGGATTGTTTAAAGTTAAAAATGTATATCATTCGAATCTAACATAGATGGAAATACTATATAATATATACACATCTATAGTCTATAGTTTAGTTTTGGAAAAAAATTAAGTACGCTAGCGTTGTATAAACAAATTAACTTTTTTTAAACTTAATAAAAAGTTAGCAAAAAGTGTGAATTAACTTTTTAACTTAACTTAGTTAACCTATAGTTTAATTAACTTTTAACTTTTTGTTATTAATGCATATTAAATTAACTTAACTGAGTTAAAAAATATCCATAACTTTTCCAGCCTTGGTAGAATGTGAGTAATCCAGAATTTTTACGTAATGTTTCAAAATTTTATCATGTATTTAAAATGAAAAAAATTAACATTTATGAAAATGGCAAGAACCTATAATTTATCGTGTACACAAACCACCTAAATTACATAAATAAATCATTGAACAATCAATGAATTCATCACTCCCCACAACATCTAAAAGATATTATGTATATAGTAAATTATATAAGATTTTGCTGATATAACTACAATATAATAAACATTATGGCTTATTAATTTGTAAATAATCAATTTAAATTATAAAAAAAAAACATTTGTATCAAACATTAACAAAAGAAAAAGCAATAATTCAATTTTCGTCATAATTATAATAAATATGTTCATAGTATTATCATCCAGCACCACGGTCGTGGCGCGAGTTAGTA
>NC_042494.1:168731758-168742072 GCF_005508785.2 Acyrthosiphon pisum | reverse complement strand
ATTTTCATCCTTAGATATAAAAGTTGAACATTTTATAAATTTTTAACTATGAAATAATTATTCAATTTTAAATTTGATACATTATGTCAAAATTCGATCTTTATAATTGCTTATAAAAAAAAATTGTGCCTATGTATTTTTAATATTTTTCAACAGAATTTGTAACAATATATTTGGACCCTTGTATTAATTTTATACACTTTTTGGCCCTACAGATAAAACTTTATTGATATTTATAGAAAAAAAAACTAAAAAAATTGAAAACTGACAATGTCCGTAAACTGCTCAAAAAGAGTCAAACTATTTTCAAAACTTTATCGTATTAGATTTAGCATCTTAGAAAATGCTAATAATATCATTCAGAGAAATTTTCAATTATCTACAATCGTTCGTTTTTTAATTACAATAAAATAAGAAAATCGTTACAAGAAATAGTGTGAATATTAATTGTTGTATAAATATGAATTTCAAACAATCATAAAAATGTAATTTGATTTTCTTGTACCTAGACATTTTTTTTTTTTTGAAAAAGATAGACAAACATATGAGGAATCGTGTATTACATTTTCAAATCCTAGATTTAAAAAGAAAATTTTCATGAATTTCTAAATAATTTGCAAATTTTTGTCATTTTTACGTATTTTGTCAATATTTGAACTTTAGATGCTTATAATAAAAAAATTGTGGCTATGGATTTTTAATTTTTTTCATCTGGTTTTGAAACAATATAATAGGAACCTTCTATTAAATTTTCAAGCTTTTTGAACCAACATATAAAATTGTATTGATATTTAAAAAAAAAAAACTAAAAAAAATGGAAACTGAAAATGTCCGTTAACAGCTCAAAATAAATCAAAATATTTGAAAAATGTTATGGTGTATAGAAAATGCTAATATAAACATTCAGTCAAAACGTCATGTACCTTCGGTTATTTGTTTTAGAGTTGCACCAAAAACCAAAATCGATTTTCTCAACTGGGAAATTTTACTTTTGACCATCCAAAGTACCAACTAGATTCACTTTTTTATCAGAAAAAATATTAAATTGAAGAAAATCTAAGCATTTTTACTGTCCTAAAATGCGATGAAATACAAAAAAAAAATTTAAAAAAAAAACATTATTACATTCATCGCTCCGCTAGAATCTAAAAATGTAAATTATTGAATTTTTTAAATTTTTTTTTCGAATAATATCATAATAATAAACCCTATCTAAAATAATATCAATCTATTATAGAAGGTATATTTTCCATTTTTTTTTTTCGAATATTAACTTATTTAACTGTTTTCTCTTGTTGATGGGCCCCCCATTTTAAACATAAAATCTAACAAGGGAATGCATAAGTATGTATAATAACTCATAGCTACTTAACCTATTACCATAGACGATAGACATAATATTATTCTTAATGGCTTAATAGACTAATTTAATGCCCTATCCCTGTTTGTTTTTTCTTTGTCAATTTGAACATTTATTGTTTAAATATATAATGCTGGTTCAATGATGCAATGTGTTTTTTTTTAGTAGGTAAGTTCATTAATTTCAATGTGATCTCATTTATAAATACGTTTTAAAAATATGTCGTTTCAAGACAGTGTTAAGTATTAAATAAAACGCACGGTGTTTACAAATAGGTAATGTTATTTCAATTTTTAACTTGGGGTAATTATTAAAGCTTGAAATTTGACAATAATTGTCATAGAATAATATTCAACGAAAATTTAAAGAATTACTATTTCAAATTACGTCGATTCACGACCACGTTATCTGAAACAAGTTTGTATCTATCTATAGTGTACCACTAATGTAAGTTAAACCCATATACCTTATCCATATACAGTGGTGTAAATTGTGTCTAATTTCTGGTAGTGCAGAGGCATATTTTTAACCTATAATTTCCAACACACTAATAATCCCACTTCCTATGTAAAATCCTTCCCAATAAGAAACTATATATTTTCCCATATATATCATAAAATAATAAATACATTTTTAATTATCTCAGCAGTAAACCCTTTATAATTATAGTATTTATAAAAAAAAGGTGGGCAAGTGAGTGTCGCTCTGCTGTACAATAAGTTAAAGGTGGTTCAATGTAATGGATGGTGTTAAATTTGAATTCAATGATATATATTTATTGTATAAGAAAAACGATTATGAGTGAAGAACTATGATAAGTCAGCCTATGATATTACCAGATACCAAGTTATCGGTATGTAGCTGACGCTTATGAGCACAGATAATGTTCTTACCTAAACGTTTGATGATAGGTAGGTAAATTTACTTAGTAATATCAAAACTAACAGTACTATTGAAACTATATCGAACAAAAATGTTTGTACGTTATACGTTTATAAAACGGAGTGTGCAACATACTCATTAGTAGCTTCCACTTAAGAACGGTTTTTATATTGCCGAAAAATTAATATTTAAGTTTTGTTTTTAAAAATTCGTTGAACTCGAAAAAAGTTTAAAAAAAAAACCTTTGGAATTCGTGTTTTTGACGAATAAAAAATACCCGTATTTAGGTCATTATGAAGACCAATTTAATTTATGTTTCCCTATCTCTTTTCGTTTTTGCTTAAAACAATGCTGTGTTAATTCAAACATGTTTTGTTTAAATATTATGTTGGTTCAATGGTTCAATGTCTTTTTTGTAGTAATGTAAGTTCATTAAATTCAATATGATCTCAATTATTCATTCTCACTTTTGCAAAATGTATCGATTGATGTCAGTGTTAACTAAAACGCGCGTTGATTATAAATAGGTAAATATGTTATTTAAATGTTTAACCTATGGTCATTTTTAAAGATTGACAATAATCGTTAGACAATTATATTCAATGAAAATTTAAAGAATAACTATTTCAAACTACGACGATTCATAACCATGTTTACTAAAACAAATTTAAACCTACCTATCGTTATATTCTCGATAACTACGTTAGGAAAACGAACGAGTAAAACTCAAGGATGGACATTAACGAGTTAAAAACTTAATTTTATTTTAACTTTTTAACTTAACTATAGTATTACTTTTGGCTTGTCATAAACTTAACTGTTACCTTACTAAATTTCTTTTTTAATTAACGTGAAATGAACGAATTAATTTTTCATTTTAAGAAGTAATTTAAGTTAATTTATTTTGTTTTTAATTTTATTATATTTCACTGTTTCAGTCTATTTCGTTTTCATGTCAAAAAAATATTTACCGTGGATTGTTTAAAGTTAAAAATGTATATCATTCGAATCTAACATAGATGGAAATACTATATAATATATAAACATCTATAGTCTATAGTTTAGTTTTGGAAAAAAATTAAGTACGCTAGCGTTGTATAAACAAATTAACTTTTTTTAAATTTAATAAAAAGTTAGCAAAAAGTGTGAATTAACTTTTTAACTTAACTGAGTTAACCTATAGTTTAATTAACTTTTAACTTTTTGTTATTAATGCATATTAAATTAATTTAACTGAATTAAAAAATATCCATAACTTTTCCAGCCTTGGTAGAATGTGAGTAATCCAGAATTTTTACGTAATGTTTTTATTTATGAAAATGGCAAGAAACTATAATTTATCGTGTACACAAACCACCTAAATTATATAAATAAATCATTGAACAATCAATGAATTCATCACTCCCCACAACATCTAAAAGATATTATGTATATAGTAAATTATATACGATTTTGCTGATATAACTACAATATAATAAACATTATGGCTTATTAATTTGTAAATAATCAATTTAAATTATAAAAAAAAAACATTTGTATCAAACATTATCAACAGAAAAAGCAATAATTCAATTTTCGTCATAAATTATAAATAAGTAAGTTCATATTATTATCATCCAGCACCACGGTCGTGGCGCGAGTAAGTAATAAAAAAAAAATAACCGCACGGCTGTGTGTGTATAGTATATCCACGAAGTAGAGATCATCGTGAGTATATCGAACCAGGAGTTGCCTAGGTATTTAAATTGTGTAAAATACAGGCAAATTTGTTATACGACACAACTAATTTTCTAATGCATCAATTAACTCCCAGTAAACTACAAAACATCAGAAATATTGTGCAGAACGTGCTTTTGTAAAAACCATCAAAATCGTACGTTAAAAATGAAAAAGTGCAAACTTTTTAATGGAAATTTATATTAAATTCAGAATCACGGTAGCCGTCGTCGTCGCTATTACATAGATCATTTTCTACCCTACATGTTCATCAATTTTGGAGCCACTACTACAAACACAGAAAGATACAAGTTGTTGTCCCGCACAAAACAGTTTTTGCTATTTTGTACATTCGTAAGATGGAGACAACACATACTATATCTTCTATATCTATATAATATGTATTATACACACTGGATTCTTTTATATCTCACAGCGTTTTAACAAGTTATTATATGGGTAGTGTGAAAGTCGGTGTCGCTGTAATAATGGGTGGTACCTATTAAATTTGAATTCAATGATATAATATCATTGTATAAGAATAACGATTCTGAGCGAAGACGGTCAGTCAGCCCATGATATTTGTTTGGCAATAGTATCTGCTGAGAGTTGATATACCATCTACCACGACGTTTACTGGTCTCTAAAGTTGAGTGTTTTTGATAATATAATAATAAAATGGAAAAATAATTTGAATATTAATGATATAGAGTATAATATTTCACATATTCTGAGCGCGAGGTATAACACACATACGGTCACGCCGTTTACATGCTTTTTATAATATTTCCATTGCGGACCGGTCTCAGAATATACACATATAATACCTACCGACGCGGCCACGGAGGTAGATAGTATTTCGGTAGGCCGGTCGCTGCGTGTGTAGTGGATATCGGTGGTACTTGCACACAATACTAATAACACGTGGTCTGCTTAAATACGCAAACGGTTATTCATTATACCAATAACAAAATACACCGTGCCAAGTATGGTAGTTGCACAAAAACTATATGGCCCGCGGCAGAAAGTGACACTTACAATAAGCGATAAGTAATAACTTATAATGTCGATTCTTTTTAATGTCGGCTGAACATATAATACAACAGTCGGTGAACGAGAGTGCGTCCAGCGCGACTTGCCTTCCCGTCCCTCCCTGTGCCTTTGAGGCGTGTTAGGGGAGTTGGTGGTGTCGCGCCGTTGTTGCCCGCCGGTCGCTGCAGTAACTGAACTTTGTACTTGCTGGTGACTGCCGCTACCTACAGTGTCAATACATCATAACAATAATAATAATTCACGCAAAATAATGATAATGCAATATCCGACAATATGCCAACGCATTTATATCAAAAGATGCAATAATAATTAACGATACCCGAACGCATATTATATTTTGACGAGAACGTTGATGCCGCCACTCGTCCAACGTCCATCATTGACCAATATCGACGATTTGACTATATAATATTACGAAGATCTCGTAACACAATAAATTACAATGCGTTTGGTACACCACACTACCACACACATATGTAGTCTTGTTAAGTATTCGAATTTTTTTGTTACTTTTGGGAGGTCAGAATTTAAAATTCCAAGTAGGTTTGGAAAGCGTCAAGAAAAACAAAAAAAAGTGGTAATTTTTAGGCAAAGCCAATTTATGAAAAAATCATCTTCGTTTTTTTGGTGTAACTCAAAACATAATAACCGTAGACTTTTGAATTCTTCACAAAATATTTATAATAACGTTTTCCATAAATATGGTAAACATTTTGAAATATTTTCACTATTTTTTATTTAGTTATAGCCTCATACATTTGAGAAATTTTTTTTCATAGTAAAAATGCTTGACAATTTAATACAAGGTTCCTTATGAGTTTTATTAATATAAGTTCAAAA
This sequence comes from Acyrthosiphon pisum, assembly GCF_005508785.2. Lineage (NCBI taxonomy): Eukaryota > Metazoa > Arthropoda > Insecta > Hemiptera > Aphididae > Acyrthosiphon > Acyrthosiphon pisum. The sequence continues at coordinate 168,736,221 of NC_042494.1, read as the reverse complement.
ATATTAGAGATGCATTAACACGATTATTTTTTTTATGCATTTAAAGCAGGGAGTCAAAACAGGTTAAAATATTCCAGGTTTCGGGTTTCGTGTTCAAAACCGGGAAAAATTTTCTGCGGGTTTCGGGTTTCGTGTTAAAAATCAGGTAAAATGTTTTGTGGGTTTCGGGTTTTATGTTTCAAACCGGTACATTTTTTTGCTGGTTTCGGGTTTAAAACCGGGTTAAATTTTTGTGGGTTTTGAATTTTGAGTAGGCGTGACTAGACTTCATCCGCGGTGGCAGGTAACCCCTCACCAATAAAATATTTATATGATTTAAAAAAAAGTTGGAATAATGTAATTACAATTAATAATCTATAAGATATAAGTACAGTAATTGCAGTAATTTAACTTTAGAAATATTAACCATATACAGCCCTGGATTACACATTTACATTCTACACCACCTACCTAGCTACAAATCAAAAATAATACAACAATAATATCCAATTATAGACGCGTACCGTCGTCATCTGTCATTATTCTTTATACATTATACTTTATAGTTAATAGTAGATTTTTCCGAAGTCAGGAAATCAATTTGACAATACATGTTTGACTACCTGCTTAATTTTGTCAAACATATCATTGTAACAGTGGTGCAAATAAGAAAAATGTTTAGGAGAAGGGGCTCCTTGGCTCAAGCCCCAGATTTTTTTTTTAAATTATAATATATATTATATTTTTTTTTGAGGAGGAGGAGGCTTTGAGTGATTTTTGGTATGCTAAGCACCCACAAGACTCCCACCTATTTGCATTTGGTGCCACTGCTTTGTAAACATATATAAATAGTAATTATAACGAGACCACAAAAATTATTTTTTTATTTTTTAAATACAAGTTGTAACAGTAACCCTTCTGACTTAAAACTTGGTTGACCGGCGCCTTTAAAAAATTCAGTGGGAGCCCAGGCACCCTAGGCTTCCACCGTATACATGCTTAAAAATAAGTCTTTACAAATTAACTAATTACCCCTATGGCCTGAATGTAGAAAAGAATGACTGGGTCCTGGCAATCTGGTCTCTGGGTTAAGATAATTATAATTAAATATTAAATTAGTTATTATTAGTGTATACAGTTCTGTCAATTTCGAGGATTTCATGTTTCATGTTGCAATACGGGTAAATTTTTTTCAGATTTCAGGTTTTGTGTTAAAAAACGCGTACAATTTTTTGCGGGTTTCGGATTTTGTATTAAAAACTGGGTTCATTTTTTTGCGGGTTTCGTGTTAAAACCTGAATAAATTTTATCCGTTTTGACACCCTGATTTAATGTTAAAATTTTGAAAAAAATTCATCAAAATTTTAAAAATTTCCAAACGTTTTTCACTTAGAAATTCATAACAGTTTTCTTTTCATAGTTAAAATTAGAAATATGTAATATTGTAATTATTAAAGTATCGAAAATTGACTTTAATACAGACATAGATTAACTTCTATTCTATACTATTGATAATAAGTGTATCTACTCTCAAACTGCTCAATAAACCATATTATTAGAAATACAAAAATATATTTTCATAGAATATTTCAATACTAATCATATCCCTTAGGATTAAAGTGTTGTCATAATTATTTATTTCTATAGTATTAATAATAATTAATTATGATAAAATGCTGCTGTGTATGTTATTAATCATTTTTAGGTATTGATAGCTTTGCGATTCTTTGCTAGTGGCTCGTATATCAACTTGACATTGGTGACATCATCAGCATTTAGTGAGCAGATGTACCTATAGCTGAAGTATCAAATGCACTGAATCAGCCAGATATCATAAAACGATATATAGTTATGTTAGTTCAACCCAAAGACCATACCAATATACTCAGTTATTCAATTTAGTATCATTTTTAAATGATTCAGTTAACTAATGAAAATATTATATATTTGAAGAATTAATGACGTTTTAAAATTTGTATATTAAGGTCTATGTTAATTATAATGCATCGCATTTTAATAAAATATATATTAAAATTAGGTATGTTGCACTCGAGATATTTGTAATCAATATTTGCAATTATATTATATTTGGTTAACCAAAACAATTAAATAAATCATTGAAAAATCAATAAATTCATCAAACTGCACAAAATCTAAAAGATTTAATGTAGGTATATTGTAAATTATATAAGATTTTTATGATATACTACAGTATAATAAACTTTCTAGCTTATTTATTTGTAAATAATCAATTTAAATTATAAAAAAAATATTTTATCAAATATTCACAAAAAAAAAATTAAACAATTCAAGTATCTTCATAAATTATACATAAGCATATAGGTATTAACAATAATAATGCCGATTAATTAATACAATTTGGTGGTCTATCAACAACTACTCCACCATAAATGTGGAAACCACTTCTCGAAAATCTCTCAATGGTCCAAATATTGGTTTTGGGGTTGTAAATTTCTACAGTATCATTATAGATAGAATCATCAGATTCTCCGCCCAAAACATACAATAAACCATCTAATGCTACAACTCCTATAAAAAAATGAAATTTAAATCCAATATATTTATACAAAGGTTGTCTTAAAAAATATAATTGTTACCAGGACGATATCGGCTTATTTCCATATCAGCTACGGAAGACCAAACTCCATCACATGGTCTATAAACCTCAACACTTTTAAGATATTTATCTTCATCATCGCCACCAATAACATACATAAGACCATCCAAGACTCCTACACCAACACCTCGACGGCATACAGACATTTCTGCAACTGGGGTCCATGTGTCAAGTGTGGAATCATAACATTCCACAGATTTCAAACAGTTGCCTTCATCATCAGTACCCCCAATCTACACAATTTATTTAATTGAAATGTATGATAAAATAAAAATAATGAAATAATATGTTTATTCACCGCGTATAAACGATTATGGAGTACACCAACACCCAAATCACATCTTTCAGTACACATACTAGCTACTAATCTCCATTTTTGAATACTGACATCAAAAACCTCGACACTGTTAAATGAATTGTCTTCATCTCCCCCACCCACCTAGAATTACAAGACAATATAAGTTTAAAATACAAAATAAGTAAAATACAGATTTAACTTACTGCATATATACAATCATCCAATATACCAACACCTAATTGTTCTCGTTTAACTACCATATCGGCAATTGGTACCCAAGAGGGCAATTGTGAAGATACATCAAGCATACTAACAGATTGTGAACTTGAATCATTCTCACCTCCCACAGCAAACACAAATTGATCTTTAATTACGCCTAGACCAGCAAACTGACGGCAATCATTTATTCCTGGTGCTTTCTCACGTAGTTTGGTTGCTGGGTCATACCATTCTGTATAACACTTTGGCGATGTATCAGACCGTTTGAATATTAAAATAACCTGATATAATTAAAAGGACGAAATAATTGTGAAGTTAAATTAAACAAAACAGAATCCTACTTTATGTGAGTCACCAAACTGCCTGGGCTTACAACGTATGGTTTGTGGAATGGTGAAATACTGAGCAGATTTTTGTAGATTGAAATGGTATGCTTCAGTTACATATCCAATACCTAAAAACATAATAATTTATAAAATAAATAAATTCAAAATGAATGCATATATTTTATGAAAATAACAAACATTTAGGATTATTCTTTAGAAGAGGTTCGTTTACTATATTCAAAAATATACCAGGCCTGGATGCTATTAATGGCAAACGTACGTGTTCCATTAATTCTTTCAAAAAATCTTTTCTCTGATCCAAATCCTGTTTTACCCATTTAATAACACTTTCAAATACCTATAAAACAAATGATTAAATTTAAATTTAAATATCTTAAAACGATAATATTTAAGATCATTGGTGTTTCTATCTATATTCCCAAATAATTAATATATTTATTTGTTAAACCACCCATTAGGTTTTGTATTACTGAGTTCTAAATATATAAAATATCTTGGTTTCATTATTTTTTTAACAACCTAAGTAATATATTTATTAGATTTTTATGGTATTAAATCTATTTTTATTAATGTCAATTAATTAATTAATTATTATTATTAAAATATTCGTAATAATTTTTATTGGTGGTTTTATCATATTTATTATATATTTTTTTTTATTCATAAATACAATCTAAGCACGTGAACAGGTGTAGCAGATAGTACATATTTGGACCAATTTGGATGGTCTGTTGGATGTGTTGTGCAATTTATAATAACCTCGCCATTATTAAATATGGGTAAAATGGATGTAACACAAATTTTTCAATAACAAATTGATACTTTGTACAATTATACCTCGATTATAACAAATAGTTACGTATAGTATGTTACTATGCTGGTTTATTCTATTTTTCGGTTTATCAGGGGTTAGTAGTATTCTGTACATCCCTGTGGCTACCGATTACTGTTTATTATGCATATTTAGAGAATATTTTAGGGT
>NC_042494.1:168707336-168731708 GCF_005508785.2 Acyrthosiphon pisum | reverse complement strand
TCATACAATTCTAAACATCAGAATTAGAAATATTATTATTTTAAAATGATACAATTTATACACAAAATAATGCAAACCATCAATAACACTATAACAAATATTAATAATACATATTATGGATTATTATTTATAAATATTTGTTATTACACTTACACAGTTACACATTAGAATTAAACATGAATAATACAATAAAATTTACCTAGTACCTACCAATATTATAGTACTATAGTCGGTAGTATGTACAATGTACATTGTACATAAATATTAATTATTAATATTTTCCATATGTTTTCCATCTATCCAATAATTTTCATACCTAGTTATATTTGGGACGCAATATTGCTCAACTATAGTATGCACTAAATATTTTATGTAAATTATGTGGAGGGAGGTCATTCTGACTGATTTACTTCTCCAAAAGTGTATGTATGAAAAGTACTTTAGTAGCCAACGGGCAGCGTAGGAACGCAGAACGTCTATGAAAAAAAACTGTTGTTTACTTCACTTTATAGTTATGTAGATTGTAATTTGTAGATGCCCAAATACTCTATAGTTATGTATATATATATACTGTTTTAATGCCGCGTGAAGTAATTTGAGTTTGGCGACCTTAGCCACTTTAATATTATACTTATGTTTCTTTAACAGACTGTCGACCGGAGCCGTTAGGCGACGGAATGTCCCTTGAGTTTGAAGATTGGCGCGACTTGTGTTACTTTAATGGCATAATTGCAGTTTAGCTCCCTCCCACTACCCAATCAGCCGAGATTTAATTGTGTACAAATTGTATCAGAGTGTTACAGTGTAGTACAATTAATAAAATTTGTCGAGTTTAATTTTTTACTGGTTTTTTTTTTATTTATAAAAATACTTACACAATTGTACATGCTAAATGCATTTTTTTTTATATTTTTATGTCATTTAAATCCGAGCACTATTCATCGTAAGTATAGCTTAGAAACTTTTTTTATTTTATTTTTTTAATAGCCTTGTTGCAAATCACCAACTTATGTGTTTTACTGTTACGAGTTTAAGACAATGATACAAAATAATACCAATAGGTACCTAATCCGGTTTTGTACCTAAGTACCTAACTCATTTCACTTCTCTTTTTTTACTATTCTTTTAAAGTTAAAAATAAAATCGTTATATTGTTATCATATTGTTTTTATAATTATTAACTATTCACACAAAACATGGTTTTAATGCAAGTTACACAATCTGTTTATTATTTTATCTTTTAAATATTGTTTTTATATGTTTTATTAAAAATGAATAATATTCTTTATAAATTTGTAATAATTATCTTATTTCTGGTAATAAAAATTTGAGCTACAAAATAAAACATGAGGATGTTTATACATTTTTTTAGACGTTTGTTTACAATATGCAGGCATGCAGTATGCATTTTAGTGACCTACTCTATGATACAAGATACACTCCAAAAGTACAAAGTTTTATTCTTAAGGAGTTGTGCAAAGGCAATTCCTTCAAACCCCGAGGTCATTCCTCGACCACGAATAATATTAAACAATCACAACTAAATAACTAAAATAGTTATTCCAGGTTTTTTAATATGTAATTTCGTCCAAATTTGAGCTTTAAATGAGTATAAAAATAAACTGTGCTTATGTGTTTTTCCGTATCCAAACAGATTATTTGGTAACAGAATTAACTACTTACGTGGAATCTTGTTTTAAATTTTCAATCCTTAGATATAAAAATTGAACATTTTATAAATTTTTAACTAACAAACATTTTATAGATTTTTAACTACGAAATAATTATTCAATTTTAAATTTGATAAATTTTGTCAAAATTCGATCTTTAAATGCTTATAAAAAAAAATTGTGCTATGTATTTTTAATATTTTTTAACTGCTATTGTAACAATATTTCAGTAGCATTGTATTAAATTTTTAATTTTTACAGCTTTTGGCCCAACAGATAAAACTTAATTGATTTTTATAGAAGAAAAAAACTAAAAAAATTGTAAACTGACAATTTTCCGTAAACAGCTCAAAAAGAGTCAAATTATTTTCAAAATGTATTATACAATCATTACAATCACAACAAAATAAATAAAATATTTATTCCAGGTTTTTTAATATGTAATTTCGTCCAAATTTGAACTTAAAATGACTATAAAAATAAACTGTGCTTATGTTTTTTTTAGATTTTTTGGTGACAGAATTAACTATTTACGTGGAATCTTGTTTTAAATTTTCAATCTTTAGATATAAAAGTTGAACATTTTATAAATTTTTAACTATGAAATAATTATTCAATTTTAAATTTGATACATTATGTCAAAATTCGATCTTTGTAATTGCTTATAAAAAAAAATTGTGCCTATGTATTTTTAATATTTTTCAACAGAATTTGTAACAATATATTTGGAGCCTTGTATTAATTTTATACACTTTTTGGCCCTACAGATAAAACTTTATTGATAGGTATTTATAGAAAAAAAAACTAAAAAAATTGAAAACTGACAATGTTCGTAAACTGCTCAAAAAGAGTCGAACTATTTTCAAAACTTTATCGTATTAGATTTAGCATCTTAGATAATGCTAATAATATCATTCAGAGAAATTTTCAATTATCTACAATCGTTCGTTTTTTAATTACAATAAAATAAGAAAATCGTTACAAGAAATAGTGTGAATATTAATTGTTGTATAAATATGAATTTCAAACAATTATAAAAATGTAATTTGACTTTATAGTACCTAGACATTTTTTTTTTTTTGAAAAAGATAGACAAACATATGAGGAATCTTGTATTACATTTTCAAATCTTATATTTAAAAAGAAAATTTTTCATGAATTTCTAAATAATTTGCAAATTTTTGTCATTTTTACGTATTTTGTCAATATTTGAACTTTAGATGCTTATAATAAAAAAATTGTGACTATGGATTTTTAATTTTTTTCATCTGGCTTTGAAACAATATAATAGGAACCTTCTATTAAATTTTCAAGCTTTTTGAACCAACATATAAAATTGTATTGATATTTAAAAAAAAAAAAAACTAAAAAAAATGGAAACTGAAAATGTCCGTTAACAGCTCAAAATAAATCAAAATATTTGAAAAATGTTATGGTGTATAGAAAATGCTAATATAAACATTCAGTCAAAACGTCATGTACCTATGGTTATTTGTTTTAGAGTTGCACCAAAAACCAAAATCGATTTTCTCAACTGGGAAATTTTACTTTTGACCATCCAAAGTACCAACTAGATTCACTTTTTTATCAGAAAAAATATTAAATTGAAGAAAATCTAAGCATTTTAACCGTCCTAAAATGCGATGAAATACAAAAAAAAAATGAAAAAAAAACATTATTACATTCACCGCTCCGCTAGAATCTAAAAATGTAAATTATTGAATTTTTTGAATTTTTTTTTCGAATAATATCATAATAATAAACCCTATCTAAAATAATATCAATCTATTATAGAAGGTATATTTTCCATTTTTTTTTTCGAATATTAACTTATTTAACTGTTTTCTCTTGTTGATGGGCCCCCCATTTTAAACATAAAATCTGGCAAGGGAATGCAATGCATACCTTGCATACCCTATTGTTGTGGCACTGGGGGCACCCTAGGCTGCCACCGTAGCCACGCCTATGCTTGTAACCTACAGTAGTACAGCAAACGACACCCACTTATCCGATTTTAGATTCTGAGTGGAACGATGAATGTATTGATTTTACAATGATGTGTGTTTTTTTATTTTTTTATTTTTTTTGTGTCTGTGTACACGATAAGTAGTCGAAATAATGCTACGATTTTCAACTTCAGTATCTTGTTCGATCAGAAAGTGAATATCGTTGGTGCATTGGGGAGGTCAAAATTTAAATTTCCCAGTGGTTTTCAAAAGCGCCGGGAAAAACAAAAGAAAAATTAAGGAAAAACGGAAATTTTTACGCAAAACCGATTTTTCACAAAATTGAATTTGGTTTTTGGTGTAACTTTAAAAAAAATGACCGTAGATACATGAAATTTTGACTGAATGTTTATCTTAGCATTTTCTATACACCATAACACTTTCAAATACCTATAAAACAAATGATTAAATTTAAATTTAAATATCTTAAAACGATAATATTTAAGATCATTGGTGTTTCTATCTATATTCCCAAATAATTAATATATTTATTTGTTAAACCACCCATTAGGTTTTGTATTACTGAGTTCTAAATATATAAAATATCTTGGTTTCATTATTTTTTTAACAACCTAAGTAATATATTTATTAGATTTTTATGGTATTAAATCTATTTTTATTAATGTCAATTAATTAATTAATTATTATTATTAAAATATTCGTAATAATTTTTATTGGTGGTTTTATCATATTTATTATATATTTTTTTTTATTCATAAATACAATCTAAGCACGTGAACAGGTGTAGCAGATAGTACATATTTGGACCAATTTGGATGGTCTGTTGGATGTGTTGTGCAATTTATAATAACCTCGCCATTATTAAATATGGGTAAAATGGATGTAACACAAATTTTTCAATAACAAATTGATACTTTGTACAATTATACCTCGATTATAACAAATAGTTACGTATAGTATGTTACTATGCTGGTTTATTCTATTTTTCGGTTTATCAGGGGTTAGTAGTATTCTGTACATCCCTGTGGCTACCGATTACTGTTTATTATGCATATTTAGAGAATATTTTAGGGTTTTTTTAGAGCATATTAGCATCATATTTTAAGCTTTTAAGAACCTAAAAATCCGCGCTCTACTTCGAAAAAAGCTGATTTTGTGATTATTATTTAAAAGAATATTTTAGTGGGGATACATATTATACCAAATTCCTTAGCAACTATAGCATATTCTATACAGGAGAGTATGAGAGTACTGTAAAAATTTACCAGGTAAATGTTTTTTTACCCCAAAAAATAGTAAATACAAATACAATAGTTATTATACTTATCATATTAGATTATGAGTGGAACGATAAATGTATTGATTTTACAATGATGTGTGTTTTTTTTTTAATTTTTTTAATTTTTTTTGTGTCTGTGTACACGATAAGTTGTCGAAATAATGCTACGATTTTCAACTTCAGTATCTTGTTCGATCAAAGAGTGAATATCGTTGGTGCATTGGGGAGGTCAAAATTTAAATTTCCCAGTAGTTTTCAAAAGCGCCGGGAAAAACAAAAGAAAAATTAAGGAAAAACGGGAATTTTTACGCAAAATCGATTTTTCACAAAATTGAATTTGGTTTTTGGTGTAACTTTAAAAAAAATGACCGTAGATACATGAAATTTTGACTGAATGTTTATCTTAGCATTTTCTATACACCATAACATTTTCAAAATATTTTGATTTATTTTGAGCTCTTTACGGACATTTTCATTTTCCATTTTTTTTTAGTTTTTTTTCTAAAAATATCAATAAAATTTTATTTGTTGGATAAAAAAGCTTGAAAATTTAATAGAAGGCTCCTAGTATATTGTTTCAAAGGCAGATGAAAAATATTAAAAATCGTTAGTCAAAGTTTTTTTTTATAAGCATTTAAAGTTCAAAAAATGACAAAATATGTAAAAATCACGAAAATTAGCTAATTATTTTGAGTTAATAAATCGTAAACATTTTTCTTTTTAGAACTAAGATTTTAAAATGTAATACAAGATTCCTTATAGGTTAATCTACCTTTATCAAAAAAAAAAAATGTCTATAAGAAACTCAAATTAAATTTTTATGAGCGTTTGAAATTCATATTTTTACAACATTGGATATTCACTCGATTTCTTATGTAACGATTTTCTTATTCTATTGTAATTAAAAAACGAATGACTGTAGATACTTGAAAATTTCAGTGAATGTTGATATTAGAATTTTCTATACACGATAAAAATTTGAAAATAATTTGACTCTTTTTGACCTGTTTATGGACATTGTCAGTTTTCAATTTTTTTAGTTTTTTTTCGATAAATATCAATACAATTTTATTTGTTGGATAAAAAAGAGTAAAAATTGAATGCAAGACTCTTGATATATTGTTACAATAGCAGTTGAAAACTATTAAAAATACATAGGCACAATTATTTTTTATAAGCATTTAAAGATCGAATTTTGACAAAATTTATCAAATTTAAAATTGAATAATTATATTATTATATAACTATATTATTATACAACTATATTATTATATATCTATGATAGTACCACGGTTTGTTGTTGATGTATAACGCGTTACTTAATGGATATTGTGATATGATTAATTTGGAATTTATTATTGATACCTATTTTAGGTCAATTTTTTTTAATACTATAGATAAGTATACCTATAATAGGTATGTCTAAACAGGGTTCCACGTAAATTAATTATAATATATAAATTACTTAATTCACAATTTTACCATCAAATATACTTAGAATATCATAGACCGACAAACCGTCTCCGCTCAGAATCGTTTTTCTTATACAGTGATATTATATCATTGAATTCAAATTTAATACTATCCATTATACAGTGACCCACTTGTAACCTACTGTACAGCAGAGCGACATCCACTTACCCACCTTTTTTTTTTCTATGAATGTCAATAAAACTTTATTTTTTGAGTAAAAATACTTGAAAATTGAATACAAGGCTCCTACTATATTGTTACATTTGAAAAATATTAAAAATCCTTAGTCACAGTTTTTTATTAGCATTTTAAGTTCAAAAATTGACAAAATATGGAAAAATCACGAAAATTAGCAAATTATTTTCAGTTAATAATTCGTAAAAATTTTTCTTTTTAGAACTAAGATTTTAAAATGTAATACAAGATTCTTTATAGGATTATCTACCTTAATCAAAAAAAAAAATGTCTATAAGAAACTCAAATCATATTTTTATGAGCGTTTGAAATTGATATTTTTACAACATATTCAGTTGATTTCTTACGTAACGATTTTTTTATTTTGTTGTAATTAAAAAACCAATGACTGTAGAAATTTGAAAATTTCACTGAATGTTTATATTAGCATTTTCTATATACGATAAAATTTTGAAAATAATTTGACTCTTTTTGAGCTGTTTACGGACATTGTCAGTTTTCAATTTTTTTAGTTTTTTTTTCTATAAATATGAATTAAGTTTTATCTGTTGGGCCAAAAAATGTATAAATTTAATTCAAAGCTCCTGATATATTGTTACAATATCAGTTGAAAAATATTAAAAATACATAGGCACAATTTTTTTTTTATAAGCATTTAAAGATCAAATTTTGACAAAATTTATCAAATTTAAAATTGAATAATTATTTTGTAGTTAAAAATTTATAAAATATTCAACTTTTATACCTAAGGATTGAAAATTTATAACAAGATTCCACGTGGAGTAAATAGTTAATTCTGTCACCAAAAAATCTAAAAAATGCATAAGCACAGTTTGTTTTTATAGTCTAAAAGCTCAAATTTGGACGAAATTACATATTAAAAAACCTGGAATAACTATTTTAGTTATTTTGTTGTGATTGTATAATATTATTCGTGGGTACTTGAAACTTCTAAAGTATACTATTATATATCTATGATAGTACCATGGCTTGTTGTTAATGTATAACGCGTTACCTAATGGATATTGTGATATGAATAATTTTGAATTTATTATTGACACCTACTTCTTATAGGTCAATTTTTTTGTTAATACTATAGATAATAAGTATATCTATAATATGTCTAATACCTAGACTGACAAACCGTCACCACTCAGAATCATTTTTCTTATTCAGTGATATTATATCATTGAATTCAAATTAAATACTATCCATTATACAGTGACCCACTTGTAACCTACTGTACATCAGAGCGACATCCACTTACCCACCTTTTTTAATATAATTAAACTATAAAATATTAACCTTTTAATAACTATAATAGCCAATAGGTAGTTAAATGTAAATAAATATAAATTGTTTGACTTTTAAACATAAAAAAAAAGGAAATGCTGTGTTAATTTTGGTACTTTCATTGTAATTATATATTAATTTTATTGTATTATGAATATTCATAATATATACCGATACAGAAAAATAGATTCATTTTTAGTTTTAATGTTATTATTAGAAAAAACTAATATATTTGTCAAGAATACAACAATTGAAATAACAATCGTATTTAGTATTTACTGCTAAAAAAAATGGCTTTATGAAATTTTATTACTTAACCTTTGATTCTATTTTACCATTTTTACCACCTATTATTGGTAAAGTTACCGATGTTTTTTTCCATCACTATACTATACAATATTTGTGATTTATTATTATTATTTATCAGTTTATATTTTTTATATTTATGTTATTAAGTATAGGGGTCTACTCTCCCCTTTATTCGATTTTCACGGGGTGCCGCCATTAGGAGACTTCCCCCTCCCGTCAATCAAATCACATCAAATTCACTTATTGTATAACTTGTAAATACAGATTGTAAATATAAATTTTTGTTCAATAAAAATATTCGTCCATTATAAAAATTTTTCATAATATTACTAAAACTAATATTTGTGATTTTTAAATAAAATATGTTTGAAGTATTTTTACCCTTGTCGGATTTTATAGTTCGTTTTTATCTGTGTCTTCTTATTCCTAGATTCAAAGTTAATAGAGATTTGATACTTATCACGTTGATGGACAGTCTCGTGGCCACACTCGAAAAAAAAACATCCTTAAAACGTCAATTTTCATTACTGCTATAGCAGTAATGCTTTTAGTACTGCTGTAGGGTTTTATGCTATAGGGCAGTGCAAAATTGTCCGCTGAGATGTCGGGATACACAACAATCTATCCCCTCATAAGACACCATTGAAAATATCACTGCTATAGCAGTAATGACAATTTTTGGAAGGTTTTTATGATACTGCTATAGCAGTTATGTTTAAAAATGCCCCCCCCCCAACATCAACTTTTAACATTACTGCTATAGCAGTACTGCCCATCAACATAATATGGATTTACATAAATATATAAAGCTACATAGGGCATAGCAGTAAAGCTTATTTTTCTATAACTCTGCAATATCTATACTCATCTAACAATAATTATTTATAAACTTAAATCACAGCATAACAATTTTTTTTTGAGTATAACTGTTCAAGAATATTCAATGAAAGAGTCATATATTTATATGTTAACTCTTTGTGTTTAGTTGACTTTCCATACAATAATTACTAACATTGCAGTTTGCTTACTTTTTCTTCATACGGAACAGCAAGGTCATTACAGGAAATAATCTTAATCACATCTTCGGAAGATAAAGATAGGAACTCATCACTTTTAACCACTTCCCTGAAAATAATGATCATTATATAGAACATTGATTACTGAATAATATAAAGAATAAAATTAATTAAATCATACAGAAACTGTTTTTTTATTAATGTTTCAGAACTCGCTAACAATTCCGTACAGTTATGTAAGTCAGCAAACGCTCTAATACCAATACAATTAGATGCATCCAGTTGTTTTTGTAAAAACTCAGCACATGCATTAATTACATACTCTAGCTGTAAGACATTTGCAGCTGGTAACAACACCTTAGAAATCAACAATAATTCACATCAAATGATATGTTATTTGAAGTCAATATTAAATGAATTATTCAAATTATACCTGTACATTTTCATTTGTGACCATAATTTCTCCAGTATAAATATAATCTACTAATACTTGTAAAATGGTGGAATCTAATTCTCTTATATTTACAAGATCTTTGTTTCTCTCATCAAAATTACTAAACATTGCAGAGAAATATGGACTAGCTGCCATTAGGACAATTTTATGACCAAACGTTATACATCCATCATCTGTTTCAAATCTAATATCACATAGAACTTTATTTCTAAAAATAAAAATGTGTTAGGTACTAATATTTATTCTGAAAGAAGCTAAAACTATCGACACCATACTTGCGTAAAGATTGTAAGTCTTCTAGTATTCTATCAGAGTGAAAGCTATTTCTAAAATGTGTTGGTTCACATTCATTTGATTTCAAAACTTGCTTTAGGTTATTTTCACAAGATGATGCCTTAATGGTATCCATTTCTTTTACTGACATAACACCTTTGAAAATATTTTAAAAATAAATATATTTTTAATATCATCATTGAGTTAAAACTTAATACTAAAATTAAGTATCTATGAAGGGGTAAAAAACCAACAAAATAATGATGTTAAGAAATAATCAACTTATTACCTAGGTAGTAAGATTTATTTAAAAAAAAAGTATTCCAATTCTAGTATTCTAACAGAGTGAATTTAATAGTTTTTTCTGAAATGTATTGGGTATTTTCGTTGCAGTGGCGTGTTTACCATGATATAACTAATGTTAAATCAAGGTGTTTACATGGTAGGCCAACTAGGCCTGCCCAATTTAATTTGATTACTTTTTTTTTTTTTATCACAACTCAAGGCTTAAAATATACATACATATATATATATATATACAAGTGTATATCTTAAACCACGGTCTTAGAAGACCGTGTCTTAAACCGTGACATAATCAATATTTATAGATAATATATCAAAATTATTATCACATATTTTGTTATCAGTATTTTTTAAATCGGTTATCACTATACATTGTTACTATATCGGATTTGGCGCGGCGCGCCGTGTAGGAGTGAATAGCTATATATAATAATAGTTGTTTATAGGCTTATAGCATCACAGTTTTAGATAGATTTTATGAAAAATCGTGGTTAAGTTTTACAATTTTATTTCTAGTTTTTAAGAAAACCGTTTACAGTGAACATGAAACGGTTTTTAATATCCAAGCAACCTAATGAACCTCCTTCAAAAACATTTCTAGAAAACAATTTCACAAACACACCAGTTCCAAATATATTATGTACTACTACAACTCATATCCAAGATCCAGACTGTTAAATTTCTTATTATGTTATACCTACCACTTACCTAGTACATAATATTTAGTTAATATTGTTGAAAATAATTTGCTCTACTCTGTAAATTAATAATAATTTGTTTATTTATTTGCTGATTTTGTAATTTTTAAGTGGTTTTTCTCTAAAATGTCTATAAAGAATAAAGACTGTTAAATTTCCTATTATGTTATACCTAGGTACCATTTACCTAGTACATATTTAATCAATATTGTTAAAAATTATTTACTTTTTAAGTGCCTATTATTAAATAAAAAAATAAACCTAAATACAGCAAGTATAATGGTCAAAATTGAAAACCTAAAAATGTACTATCCATAATGCTATTTTTTACAGGCCAAATCTTTAAGGTGTAGAGTAAACAAACTACACAACTAAATGGGCCTACCCAATTATTTTGTGATGGACACGCCACTATTTCGTTGCATTTCAAAACTGGCATTATATAATTCTCACATGATGAAGTCAGTGAATCCATTTCTTTTACTGACATTACACCTTTGAAATTTTAAAAATTATGATATATTTTTATATCATCATTTCTACTTAATACTAAATTTTAGAAGTTGCGGA
Organism: Acyrthosiphon pisum; assembly: GCF_005508785.2. Taxonomy (NCBI): domain Eukaryota; kingdom Metazoa; phylum Arthropoda; class Insecta; order Hemiptera; family Aphididae; genus Acyrthosiphon; species Acyrthosiphon pisum. Next base: position 168,720,208 of record NC_042494.1, on the reverse strand, counting down.
GACCAACAAAATACTGTTGTTAAAAATTACTAAGTCATAAGAAATATAAATAATTTTTGAAATAATAATAAGCTATTAATGATGTTCATTGGAACAATGTATTTTACAAATAGTATGTAGATTTTATGCATAATGCCACGGGTGTATTTTTATTTCTTTAGTTTTTAGCTCTAACATTAGTACAGAGCATTATAAAATAATTATATAATATGTTAACTATATTTAGCCAATGTATAATATTATAACTGTTGTAGCAAGTAGGCGTTGAAATCAAAAATAAAAACAAGAAATGTTAATTTTATTATTAATTGTTCTTTACAATATTATTTTTATCTATTTTTTATTGAAAATTATGAATATATTAATTTGCTATGTTACAGCAAGAATTTATATAAATAATTATAAAAACATACAATAGGTATACTGATTCTATATTAGATTTAAAATTCATATTGGGGCTTTTCATTTTATTTTATTTTATCAGAATAAATAAGGTGTCTTTCAAAAAGTAAGTATGATTGTATACTAATAACGAGACTAATAATATACCCAATAATATATAGGTACAACAAATCTATTATTTGTCACTTCACACGTCACATCATGAATATCAGTATTATTATAAGTATTGTAAGTAAAATATTACACTGTGTCTAGACGTTCAACCATAATAGGGAAGATAACGTATGCTTGACCATCGTTGGACGTCTAGACACAGCAGAAATATAAAATATTATTGAATTTAATTTAATTTATAGATTATTATATATTTTCTTACTGGTTTATTGTAGTTGGATTCAAATCACTGTAATAGTGGAAAATGCTGCAGGAAAATAAGTATGGTATTGAAATATAGGCTTAAATTATATTCAATGTAACACTGATAATTAAAATGTATATATTCAATATATTTTATCCTACAATTTAAATTAGAAAATATTAAATAACCACCTGTATCAGATGCCGAATCTCAACGAACAGAGCACACAGACTAGTGTAGTAGTATTGACTGTGCAGTGAGTGTGCGTCTCGCATATGTATCTCGAGGTTTGATTGAATAGTGGGTACTTTCTACCAACCATTAACGACTATAAACTGAAAACTCAAAATTTAATAATAATGTATGAAAATAATAACACAACAACAAATTATATTATAATTTATAAAGTATGTGTTTACTATATTTTAATATTTTATTCAGTTCTGTTCACGATTAAAGAGAGTGTCTTTAGCCGTTGTTCTGTTACCCCACCATATTAAAAAGACGAAATATATGACTTACCAAAGTGGTAATAGGAACTAACCAGTAACCACATTTAAAGAAAAATTTAAATTCTACTGAAAAATCCCGCCTTTATTCGAAATACTGTTTGGTTATAATAATATATCAACTAATCAAATATATTAATTCAATAATTTATACGAAAAATCTGACCTGAAAATAAATAAATTATGTATGGTTTCTTCTGTTTTTTCTATTAATCATAATGGTGGGGAGGACAATATGTTAAAAATATTTGGATATTATGTTAATCTCTCCTTATGGTTATTTTTCTAAAAATATTTTGTATTGTATACTTACCATTATATAAAATTACTTCATGCAAGATTTGTATCCGGTGGGGCATGTTCTAAACTAAGTAATCTTGAATGCCTTAACAAATTAGGCACAAAAGGTAAAAATAATATCACAGTTGATGAATTGTAAATTAGTGTAGAAAATACTTTTATTTCTATGAAACAGTATGATGAATGTAATTTACTCTATCCATTTAAAACTTCAATTATTTTTGTAGGTAAAAGTATATGTCTATTTAATAAAAATATTAATACTTAATTAAATGAAAGCAAGATTGGAATTAAAATCAAAATAATTAATTTGTTTAAATTGTAAGTTTTTATTACCTAGTGATAAGATATAAAATGTAAGTATTAATTCTTCTATGTATTAAAATAAATCAAGAAGGTATATAACTCTATAAGTTCTATGTACTTACCTATAATTGTTGTAATAATTATAAATTATCTTCTTATTAATTAGTTATTATAGGTACCAAAAATAATTTTACCATATAATATAATAAACGCTAAAATGTATGTATTTTGTCACCAGTCTAAGAATTTATATTCTTTACAGCATATTCTTAGAGCATATTATATCTATTACAATATTAGTGAAAGTAGATTTATTCAGCTATGGTGAGTGGTTATTTCTATTCTTGACTATATTATACCTTGAAACTAGGTACTATGAAAAATGGTAGAAATTACTATTGATCTGTTATTATTTGTAAAAATGTTCCAAATATAGTAAATACCACATATAATATTACATTATATATTTTATATTTTTGTAAAAGCATTTATAGAATGATTATATTTACTCCTTAGTATAAATATTTTAATGACTTAGAAACAACTGATGATAATTTTAATTTAGATACAAACAAATTTTCTCACTTAAAAAATTGAAGTTTGTACCTCACTGGGCGATGAAACTAGATAAGTAGTTAAAAAATATCATACATAAAGAAATAAAAATATCATAAAATTCTAAACATCAGAATAAGAAAAATTATTATTTTTAAAACGATACAATTCACACACAAAATAATGCAAACCATCAATAACACTATAACAAGTATTAATAATACAAGTTATGGATAATTAATATTTGTTATTACATTTACACAATTACACATTAGAATTACCTAAACAAGAATAATACAATTATAAATATAATTACATAATATTACCTATTGATAATAATTTATAAGTGTATTTACTCTCAAACCGCTCAATAAACCATATTATTGGAAATACAAAAATACATTTCTAAAAGTCAAGTCATAATCATAGGCGAAATAATAATTAAAATATTTGACTTATCCTCTATCTATACATTTCTCTCCATGATTTTCTAATGTTAAACACAAAAATCTTGTGAGCGATCACTGTCAGCGGTCAATGATAAAAATATGAATGTATAATAAAAATATAATATTAAAATGTTAAAATAAGTATAATCGACAATAATTTTCTACGGGTATATCCATAGGCGCAAATCCCCGTGGATTTAGGGACTAAGCCCTCCCAAAAATGTCCATAGCCCCCCCAAACATTTCCTACATTTTGTCTTAAGCTTATTCAATATTATCAAAGTAAGGCTTTAGCCCCCCCCCCTCTCCCCCCATCCAAACGTTATTTGCGGCTATGGGTATATCACCACGTAATAAACATTACCGTCTGGCGACTTGTTACATAAAACTATTACTTGCTAAAGTATAAAAATAAACGTCAAATGTCTAAATTAAACAATAACTGATCAAACCCATTATTCGAGATAAGAATTCTAAAAACAGATTTGAATATGGCGTCAAGTCTACTTGAAATCGACTTTCCCACAAGTTTGATATAATCCCCCCAAATTCCTAAAAATGTCATATTAAAAAAAGAGTATTTAAAAATTGTATTTTAATTTTTGGAGACGTTAAAATCAAAAAATCAAAAATGTAGGAAAGTCGATTTCAAGTAGACTTGACGACAAATTCAAATCTGTTTTTAGAATTCTTATTGCTTCATTAGATCAATTGGTATGTTTGGCAAAGAACCAGTCCAAAATCCTATATCGAGTGTGTGTTAGACAAAAACAGAAAATCACGGTATCCAATCCCCTATTTAGTAGGCATCATGATATGGACTGGTCACGTATACCCAAATATCGGTCAGGAATTAATGTTATAGGCATGACAAAATATATATTTTGTCATGGTTATAGGTACAAAACTATGCGATAGTGACGCACTCTAGCGGAAAACATATAGAAGTTAATAATGTTATTTATATTATTTCAATCTTGAATTAGGTACAATATATTATAATTTATTATAAATAATTATTATTAGGTATAATAATTTGTTTTGAAATCTTAAAGCAATACTCCAAGCTTCCCACAATAAATACTATGAATATTCAATATTTTGTTATTTTTTGTTGCTACAAATCCGACATTTTAATTAGCCTTGTTGGCAAGTACTTTTGAGTCTTGTTCAATCTATGTATGATGAATGAATATTTAAGATTAATTAAACCAAATACCACGTTGATTGCAAATAATTTAATGAATAATATTATTCATCGACTCCTAATTTATTATAAATAAATTTAAATTAGCGATTAAAAATATATACATGCAATCGTTTAACCAGTGTCTCATAATTCTTATAAATTTTATATTGATTTGTATTGTTATAGTTATTATGTTTTATTATATTGGAAAAATTAAATTAAAACTATACTTATTAAAATGTGTTAAAATGTAAATAATTATGTAATAGACTCCCTACTCCCGCCACAAGCTTTACTTACAGGTAGTAGGTATCAACATAATATGAACAATTTATTGTAAATATTATACACTATTACTACACACTTTTTAATTTCTTATTCCACACTTGGCATTTCGTACTACACACAATTTTAGTCCCTGCCAGAGCGACACCCACTTGCCAACAAATTTAATATGTATATTATATATCACAATATTATTTTTTTGGGGTAGAATATTCCCATTTACGATATTATATCCCCATACAGTCGTCACCAAATAGAGAATAAACCCGTAGTAGCTAGTGTCGACCATGTCACGTGTGGTAAACAATTATTTTTTACAAACTTGTTTTTTATACTTATTGCTTTATGTTGAGCTGTGTGTTGTGTAACCAAATACCAATTAAACAACGAATATGATAAATAAAATATTTAGAAATGTTGTGGACAATTAAGAAAACAAATAGATAAAAAAAAGTTGGGGAAGTAGGTGTCGCTCTGCTGTACAGTAGGTTACTGTAATGTATTGTATTAAATTTGAATTCAATGATATAATAACATTGTATAAGAAAACGATTCTGAGCGAAGACGGTCAGTCAGCCTATGGTATTCTAAGTATATTTGATGGTAAAATTGTGAATAAAGTAATTTATATATTATAATTAATTTACGTGGAACCCTGTTTTAAATTTTTCAATCCTTAGCTATAAAAGTTGAACATTTTGTAAGTTTTCAATTTGATAAATTTCGTCAAAATTTGAACTTTAAACGCTTATAAAAAAAATATGTGCCTATGTATTTCTAATAATTTTCAACTTCTATTGTAACAATATTATATCAGGATTCAGAATCATCGTATTAAATGTTACGATTTTTGGCTCAAAAAAAAGATTTGCTATTGATATTTATATAAAAAAAATTTGAAATTGTTCATTAATAGCTCAAAAAGAGTTAAAATATTTTCAAAATTGTATGGTGTATAGAAAATGAAAATATATACATTCACTGAAATTTTCATGTATTTACAATTTATAGTTACCCAACACTATTAGGAATTTTAAATTTTAACCCCCCATAAGTGCACCGACCATCGAACAAGAAAACAACTTTACTGTTGAAAGTAATTAAAGCAGTTTTAGGCACCCGAAAAGGTGGTGACAGACACAAAAATATAAATAATAAATAAAACATAAAATAAAAAATAAAAAAAACACATAATTGTAAAATCAACAAATTTATCGCTCCGATTAGGATCTCAAGTAATATAATTATTTGGTTAGATTCCATCATTGATTAAATACTTAAGTATATAAGTATTTAAAGTAATTAATGTTTATACTTGTATTTACTTAAAAATGATAAGAATTTTTTTGAATAATTATGTTATTTGTTAGCTTTAAAAATAAGGTTAGTATGATAATTAATTGTAGGTATACGAAAAAAAAGTAACTGATTTTTAACTAAGAGAAGTTAATTTTAAAATTCTAATAAAATTAACTTAACAAATTAAAAAAAAAAAAATGAACTTGACCAGCCTTGGACTAAAATGTCTACATTCATCGCATAACTTAATTCAAAATGAAAAACTGTAAAAATGACTCTCCAACAATAGCATAATAAAATATTAAAAAATATTTTCTTACCTTAGGTAATACAAATTTTAATGAGAGTCGGTTGTTGCTCAATGTATACACACAAAATATTATTGTATAAACACAAAATAAAAAAAAAAAATACAAAAAAGTTAAATAAAAAAAAGTATACTCAAGTATCTGTCATGTAGCACGTAAGTCAAACGAAGATGGTCAATAACTGAGTTTATATCTCATGGGGATTGGCTTTTATAGATTTTCATATCGATGAATACAATTAATAATATTCATATGTGCATAGTAATAAAGCGATGAAATTATAAATTATTTTATACTTATTTTATTACATTGCTTAGATAGTAAAATATACAATATGAAAGATAATATGAACGACAAATTATAGATGCAGATCGTCCTGTCATAATATTGCTCTAATTACGAGCACGTGAGGCGGTGGAATCCCGTCCCGTTTCTCTAATACTTAATATTTTTTCATAATTTTTTTACCAAAAGACAGAGTTTAACATACTTAAGTCTTGGTGTAAGTTTTATAAGTCTTAGTTCATTTTTGAACTAATTACAGCTCGTCCAGTCTACAATTTGGAATATATTTCAGCATCTGTGGCGGTGGAATCCCGTCCCGTTTCTCCAATACTTAATATTTTTTCATAATATTTTTACCAAAAGATAGGATTTAATAGACTTAAGTTGTGGTGTAAGTTTCATAAGTCTTTGTTAATTTTTGAATTAACTACAGCTCGTCCCGTCTACAATTTGGACGATATTTCAACACCTGTGGCGGTGGAATCCCGTCGCGTTTTTCCAATACTTAATATTTTTTCATAATTTTTTTACCAAAAGATAGGGTTTAATCTACTTATATTTTCGATATACGTTTAAAAAGTCTTAGTTCATTTTTGAATTAGCTACAGCTCGTCCCGTCTACAATTTGGCTATATTTCAGCACCTGTGGCGGTGGAATCCCGTCCCGTTTCTCCAATACATAATTTTTGTTCATAATTTTTTACCAAAAGATAGGGTTTAATGTACTTAAAATTTTGATATACGTTTCATAAGTCTTAGTTCATTTTTTAATTAACTACAGCTCGTCCCGTCTTAATATTGACCTAATTACGCGCACGTGTGGCGGTGGAATCCCGTCCCGTTTCTGCAATAGTTTATATTTTTTCATAATTTTTTTACCAAAATATAGGGTTTAATCTACTTACATTTTTGATATATGTTTAATAAGTCTTAGAACATTTTTGAATTAACTACAGCTTGTCCCGTCTACAATTTGGACTATATTTCAGCACCTGTGGCGGTGGAATCCCGTCCCGTTTCTCCAATACTTTTTATTTTTTCATAATTTTTTTAACTTAAAATTTTTATATACGTTTTATAATTTTTAAATCATTAAGTACCTACTTAATTGCAAATCATCCAGTTCGATATTTTGCTGTAACCTGTAATTCTGTACTGTTTTCACATGAATACATATTTTTCGCTTATATATTCTTGGTTAATATACCTATGTATTTAATGTATAATTAAGTTATATATTTAATAATATAATAGTTTTATATTTAAATATTATACTAAATATAATATTAGTCGTAATTAGAAAGTATTTTTTCGCTTGGCATGTGTAGGCAGCACTGTTTTTCTTATCACTGTGTGGAATGGAATCGGTCCCGTCATGAGTTTTAGTCACGAACTACTACATAGGACTGGACACTGTATAAAATAAGGTGGCTGCAAAGTTGTACGGTGGTCGTACGTTCGCTATGTAGCTGCTCTCTGGTGGCATTTTTTTATACTGTGCTGTTGTAAATTATTTTATGTGATAAGTCGTGACTAGTCACTAGTGATAACTGAAAAACGATCAAAAATACAAAAATTCAAATCAACGACAAACTTTTTATATTCACTATTATTTCTAAATAAATGAATGCGTAGGTATTACTAGTTATTATGTTGCTACCAATTTGGAAAGTTTTTTTTTTTGCGTGATTTCTAACTTGCTTTTGATTAGACATACTTGAGTATTCTCTCATTCTCATGGTAATATAATAAGTAAATATAAATTACATATTTAATTACATATTCATAAATTTTTCATATTTCATAAGTCTATGTATATAAATATTATGTTTATAAAAGTAAAATTCGAAATGTAGTAAATCTAGTACGTCACTAGATAGCATCACAGTCGCAAACGTACATACCCGTACAACTTTGTGACCGGTGTCCCACCCTCCCCCTGCCCGGAGTGTCCAGTCCTATGTAGTAGTTCGTGGTTTTAGTATTACCCGTAAATGACACATACATCATATTATCAAAAACGTATTCGATTACAAACGTATTATATTTTATAGTACTAAAACTAGTAAAACATACTGTGTAAGCCTAACACAACTCACAAGTTTGAGAGTAATGGGTTTAAATTTTGTACTAGTAAATTTAAGTAAACAATATATTATTACCTTGATTAAATAGATTCAAATGTAAATATAATTTGTTTTATCAAACAAACAAAAAAACGAAACGCAGATCACTAACTTACGAAGGTAACTTCAATTAACATTGAAAATATTCACTTAAAGAAATCTAAAATTTAGAATACTAGAATCTGAATTCTGATTTCTGAAATAATGATAAATGACAATTAATAAATATAGTAAACAACTACTCTTATCACGGAAGATATTAAATTTCATTATTTAACACGGCTATATATAGTAACTATCTTTAATCGTGCTATTCAAGAAAATTCTAACAATTCCATTGTTATTACAAGACGTAAGGGCAGGGGCGGATTTACCCATAGGCCACCAAGGCACGTGCCTAGGGCCCAATAATTTTTGGGGCACAATTTTTTAGTTAATTATTAGTTTTTAGTTTTTCATTATTTCATAATTATTATACTTGCCTAAATTTATATTTTATATTATTTTTTTTTCGTATACAACTTGCATGAAACTGGAGAATGGCTCACGTAGTCACGTCGCAGTAACGTTTTAATTTATAAGCTATAATAACCTTGTCTTTTAAATTTTATCCTGCGACCGGCGCGCGCTGCGCTGTGCCGTCGCCGCTAGAGGTTCGACATCGACACTCGACGAGGCGGTTGCCGGCGTTGCCTATGTTAATGTATGGGAGGTGGTATACGGGTGTGCGGCGTAAACACGTACAATACTGTGAATGGCGCATGCGCAAAACGCCAGCCAAGGCAGTCAAATATACTACCTCGGGCCGCCCGGTACATTGTATATAGCCGCTCTACTAGCTAGGTGGGGGACAGCTCGCACAGTGTTTACTGGAATGACCCGCCTCACCCCGCACCCGGCACCACAATTAGAATACTGGAATTAATTCTAGAAATCAGATGTCTTGATAAAGTAATTAATAATAATAAACATTCAACATTGTGACAACGCGCGACGCTGGCACTGTCGCCCGTCTCCTACATAGTGCATACTGCTCAAGAATATGCTAATCGATTACGATTATAGAGACTAGAGTGCTCACCAGTCACCACCATGATTTACCTAATAATTTACCTAACCTAAATAACTTAACAGAGTAATTTCCTCCATTCGGGAACAAAAGCCCCTATCCCCCCTCATTTTGAGTTGGCCATAAGTTGGCCCATAACTCGGTGGTGTTTCAATTTAATGACCCCGGACCAACAAGAAACCGTTCCGGAGGGGCAGGATTACAGGTTTCCGTTTTAGGGAACGGGGCACCCCTCCCCCTTTTTGGCTTTTTGCTTTTTTGCTGTATTTCAGTCCAGTTTGTCCGGTTTTAGAAGATCAATATTACTTACTGTATTTTTTTCATCGGAAGATGCCACGACGGGTATCGACGGCGAAATCGAAATTACAACAATAATAAGGCACATAACGGAGATTTTTCAAAAAGGTGTGTTTCAATTTAATATAATATTAAAACACGACTGTGGATGGACGGGTGGTGTCGTAACACCCAAAACACCCCTCCCCTCCGCCAGCTACACGCATCAGTCAATACTCAATGGTGATATTTGTACTTATCGTTGTTACTTAATTAACTAAATACAATTTTAAAAATGTACCTCGGCCGATGTCTCGTAGATGTTGTGGAAAAAAAGAATATTTTGTCTGAATGCAAATCGAGTTAATCGTTGCGACGTATTATTGGAATAATTATAAGAATCGTAAGATAAGAAATCGTAATTATAAGAATTATAAGATTCTAATTATTAGAATCGTGTGTTTGAGTGAAAAAAAACATTTTTTCATGATCACAATATCACTTACTGACATGTGCGTGCGAGTGCGTGTGAGAGCCCTCCGTACCGCTACAATTGACCCGCATGTACGCCACACACACCAATAATCATTTGCGACTAACACATAGATCACGGGTAGCGACAACGAGATTAGAAATTGCCTAAATGATTCTCCTTAAATCAATGCGATGCGAGGTCCCTTAATAAAAACTGTAGAAACTAGAGTTATAATTTAAATGTATGAAGCGAACTTCATTTGTAAATCAATGATAAATAATAATACTTGCTAAGACTCCAAACGAAGAAACGGATGTAATAACTGATGGGGCACATTAAATTATGGACAAAGAGTGTCTACTTTAGTCTTTAATTTTGAACATTGCTCATTGGTTGAATTAATGATATTATTAAAAAGGAACACATGTACCTAAATTGCCTATACATTACGCCGTGCAATAAATTGTCATCTACTAAGAGTAGTGTAAAAATGTAAAATATTATTTATGTATCTATATAATTTATTATTATAATTTGTTTGCACAAAACAATAATAGGAATAATATCATATAGTTGTGTTATTTTTATTTCAGATTCCAGGACTCGTCTTAATCGGGTGCGTCGTCTAGGCACTAGGTAAGTGGCATGCATATTATACCTAATTATTATCGTTGACACCAAATGAACGTTAGCTGGTTTAATCGTGGTTTAATACTTAAGAATTTGAAAATTCCAAAACCCAGAGTTTGAGTAAATTCATTATGAAATTTAAAAATGGAGGTGAACTTTCTTGGTGAATCTATCTGCACAAGATATATACTCTCGGCACCAATATATCTACTATACTATTATAGTGGACTTTTATAACAGTGTACAGTGAAAGTGTGAAACCTTTAAATACCGGACACTCTCGATTACCGAAGTTGTCTGCTATTTGGAGGTGTATAGAGGTTTACATTAAGGGTGGTTTCAGTGTAATATAGGTACTGTATGGGTTAAAAAGTATTTCTGTTACAAGACACTATCGGCGAAAATTGTTAAACAATTTTATTGTTATTTTTCTGATTCATTGATTTGTGGTCGTGACATGACGTCGCACACAATACTTCAAGTTTCAACAATAAACAATTAATAAATATTTTTTGTTTGTCACGTAGCTCTCTTATTTATAATATTGAGCTGCTGGGAAATCGAGTTACCAAATGGTAGCCCGCGGATGGAATTGATCGGGCCCAAGGACAAAGAAATGTATTATTTAAACAAAAGTATTTTTGATGGTAAGTAAAATTTGGTTAGGTAGTATTTTATTTTTACTATATATTTTGATTAATGTGGCGATCAAAAAATATTAATTTGTGATCCCTGGGTTCTGTACTATTATTTTATTAGTGCTGTCAGTAAGCACTTATGAAGTTATTCAAAAAAACAATATCCACAAATCCCAAATTTGTACAAAAAATAATCATACAACCATACAAGTATTTGGAGTATTTTCAATATAATTTAGCTAAAATCGATAGTTAGGTATATCGTATATGTGTTTATTGTTTTTAAATAATATTTATTTTTATATTAATAGTCTTATAATATAATGATGGTTTGCAATTTTGCACAATACCTACACAATAAACAATACATATTTTTTTAAATTCAAACGATATAGTTATAGACATGTTTTATTATAATATAGGAAGCTATACCTGTACGTTGTATTTTTTGTATAGTCCAAAAACAAAATGCCTAGATAAAACAATCGATTATATTCCATTCGGACAATTATTCCAATCAACAATAATATACCACCGGTAAATTTTAAATGATTTTTTTTTTTTAAATTAACAAATTGTACAAAACATATTATTCTATCAACTACTATCAATGTATAAGACTCGAAGAGCTGAAAATTAGTTAAAACATATTGTTGACTCCAAAAATATAATTATGTTAAGAATTATTATAATCGAACGCTATACTAAAAAAATAAACCACTAAGTATTCTGTACTTAAAAAATTGAAGAACTTTTAGATTTGAACGGGTCATATATTATAAGAAATACATTTTTATATTTTAAAGCGTTGATCAAATATTTGAAAAACTACTTCGGGCAAAGATATCTATTTGCCAAATTATTTTTTATCTCTGCGCCTATTGTTATTGGGATTCAACCCGTTTACCTTCAATCGTTGAACGCTATTGGTTATAACAATAGAGAATTGAAATTTTTCATTGTATTTGAAATAACGCTTCAGTTTTCAACTTCAGTATCTTTTCCGTTGAGAAAGTGAATCTAGTTGGTGCATTGGGGAGGTCAAAACTCTTAGTAGTTTTCAAAAAAGCCAGGAAAAACAAAATAAAAATTAGTGAAAAACGGAAATTTTCAAGCATTGTTTTGGTCAACATTTCCCCACAATACCAACTAGATTCACTTTCCTACCAGAATAGGCAGAATATATTGTGCTGAAGTAGAAAAATTGTCCCATTAAGGTGAAGTGGGGTAAGTGTGACGCAAAAATGAAAAGTTCATTTTGAATTTGACAATACTTTTTTTGTTTTCAACTTAAAGTTGTTATTGTTCCATAATGCAACACCTCTAGATATACATAATTGGAATTTATAGTCAAAAAAGTTATATTATCACTCACCCAAGAATAATTTTTTTTTTTTTTTAAATTTTAAAACG
>NC_042494.1:168705539-168707286 GCF_005508785.2 Acyrthosiphon pisum | reverse complement strand
AATTACAAAAATAAGACTATAAAATCAGCAGAATACGGACAATTATACTAAATGAGTAGACAAATCAGCGAAAAGCCACTTATAAACTGCATTTTTCCCATTGACTATACCACCATGAATATTTTTTTTGGTTATAGTTGACAACTGGTTGAAATAGGTTGGACCCTAAATAATCTATAAAAGATTTCCCAAAGGTTTTTTTCGTGTAAATTACTGGTAGATTATAAGCTCTATGTTCTCTTATTTGAGAAAAATCTGTATTATTTAAAGGATTAATATATTTTTTTATAGTAGATAATATTGCAAAATTTTTGTATAAGTAATTTATCGGAAGAACTCCTAAATTTAAGTAGTTTAGTCTTGAAGAACCTACTAATGATTGTTTATTTAATATTATTCTTAGTACATTATTTTGATTCGATTGAAGACATTTTAAATAGTTTTCTTTGGCACCTCCCCAAACTAACAGGCCATACTGAAAAATTGATTGATACAATGCAAAATAAATGGTACGTAAGATATTTAAAGGCAATATACCTTTAAGTTTGATGAATTTGTGTAATGAATATCTGAGTTTGCCTACTAAGTTTTTAATATGTACATTCCACCTTAAATTGTCGTCAAAAATGATACCTAAATAACGAACTTTTGATATTTGTTTAATGGCTATACAATTTAACATGTTGCAGTTCAATTTATCTTTGCAATGATGAATTACTAAAGGAGAATCTTGGTAGATAGTCTTATTTATTGAAAACTTCATGAATGTAGTTTTCTCCAGATTCATCGTTAAGCCCAGTTCGCATATGCTCTTGTATGTTAAATTTAGTCCCTCCGAGGCTTTGAGGTGAACATCCTCCCAAGATTTACCCGAAAATAACAGACAAGTATCGTCAGTATAGGAAACCAAATTACCATCAATTTTTAAATCACAAACTGCATTAACATATAATATAAACAGTAAGGGGCCTAATACACTACCCTGAGGCACACCATATTTAATAAAACAAGCATTGCTGTTAACATCATTTAATTTTACTATTTGTTGTCTATTCGAGAGGTAGCTCTTAAACCAGAGAAGACTTTTGTTACTTATACCAAAATTAGGTAGAATACGTAATAGAATATCGTGTTGAATAGTATCAAAGGCTTTCGCGAAGTCTATGAAAACAGCAATCGCTTTCAGACCATTATCTAGAGAATTGTATAAAAATTGAGATACATTATATAATGCATTTTCTGTGCTTAAGCCTGGACGAAATCCAAATTGATTTTTGGAAAGCAGGTTGTTATTTTCGAGATAAGAAATTAGCCGAGACTTTATTATTTTTTCAAATATTTTTGAAAAATTGGTTAACATAGATATCGGTCTATAGTTACTTAAGATTTTGTGGTCACCACCCTTGAATAAAGGCTTAATGATTGCAATTTTAAAGTCGTCCGGGAAAGTACTAGTCTGTATATACAAGTTATAAATATATGCAAGCGAAGAAACAATAAAATCAGAAATGTTTTTTTAAATTTTAACTGTAACCTTATCATAACCGGCCGCAGTATCATCTTTGTACTTAAGTATAGTTAAACTTAACTCGGACACATCAACTTTATCTAGAAAATACTTATCAAAAGAATAAAAAATGTTATCATTACGCGGATTGAAAACTAAATCAGATTTTTCCTAAATTTTTTAGCCAAATTTTCGCCAACATTAGTAAATAATTATTAAACTCATTTGCCGCTTCTTTGG
>NC_042494.1:168697939-168705206 GCF_005508785.2 Acyrthosiphon pisum | reverse complement strand
CTCTTTAATTTCGCATATGTATAGACCTAACTTAACATTACATGAACATTTTGATACAAATTTTGGGAAAACAAATATCTGCACGTTGTAAATTCAACTATGGTATTTCTGTATTTACCGTTCTCCGGTTAGAAAAATATTACATGATGATATTATATACATTATACGTATATATATTATATTTATTAAATAATACATTTTTTCAAATATTTTCCATCGGTTATAATATCATAATTGGTATGGCAAAAAATATAATTGAAATTAAAAAAAATAGCACACGAGTGTATGAGTACCCAGGTATTGAAATATAAAAATAATTTTAGATAATACGTCCTGGCAGAGAGGGGGGGGGTTGTAAAGTGATCAGCGAATGTAACGATCCGGGGTCAAAGGGCCATAATACACATGTACATTAATATATATATTGTAGTGGCTTACTTTGGGTATCGGCATCATTTTTCTTTTTCTTTTAGATAAAACTTTCTCAATTT
The DNA here is from genome assembly GCF_005508785.2 of Acyrthosiphon pisum. Lineage (NCBI taxonomy): Eukaryota > Metazoa > Arthropoda > Insecta > Hemiptera > Aphididae > Acyrthosiphon > Acyrthosiphon pisum. The sequence goes on along the minus strand of NC_042494.1, from coordinate 168,704,715 downwards.
CTTCCACGACTATACCACAAGAATCTTGTACAATCGGTATGATCTCAGCATCATATGGTCTGAACTGCAAATATATACGATATACCTATGTTTACTATAAGATTTCATGAAAAAATTAAATTGAGTTTCAATAACTATTGAATATTAAGATAATCTAGAGTTATTATTTATTATTAGTAATTCGTTAGGTATTATGAGTACTATTATATATTATTAAACATACAGACTACAGTGATCTTAGCATTTGAAATAATAGCTTTTTAGTTCTAAGATATTTATATAGGTGTATATATTATGTAAAAATTTTAATGATTTCAAAATTTAATTTCAATGCATAATGTTGGTCATTTATCGCAAGCTTTACCAAGTCAACGGCTCCTGTATATACAGGATCAGGCATAATCACTGAGTCGTTGCAACGCATGCACATGTCCACGGCCTTGGATAATCCTTCTTGTGCGCCAGATGTCATCATAATACTTCTTTTATTCCAATACTGAGGTCCATGAAACCTGTCTTGCATTTCTTCCAATATCTTTATCAAAGGCCGATATCTAATTGGAATATTTACATAATAATATATTAGATTTGCATGTGACAAATAAATAAATTCACATTCGGATAAAATTGAAAACCCTAATCAAATCTTTTAGGTAGGATAGTTTTTCAACGAATTCAAGCCATATTTTTGTTAGGTTATTTTCTTCATCCATTATATATCTTATTCAATTTTTTTAGTCTTTTGCTTCAGGCTTCTAATCATTATTATTACTTTTTTTTAATATATGACAAGACTACCCACACAGCATTTTAATATTTCCCAACTATGGTATAAATATTTTCAGGAAAACAATATAGTTGTCAAAATATTTGAAAAAGTTGCGTAAATAATAAGGAAATATTTTATTTATATTTTTTGGCCAAGAAGTTCACTTTTGAAAAATATTTTGTAAAAACATTAACAAAATATTTTAATCATATTTTTTTTAAAAATATTTTCATGGAAACATTTAAAAAATATTAAGTCAATATTTTTGTGCAATATTTTATAATTTTATGAGAATAAAATATTTATATAATAATATTAGTCAAATATTCATTATTCAAGCACTCCAAAATATTCACAAAATATTATCATTTCCCAAATGCTGTGTGGGTATATGTAGGTACGTACCATAGAATTGCATCAAGTTATACGATAAAGTACAACAGACACACCACAAACAACTCGGACGTACCAAAATAAATCTCGAAAAAAAAGTTCGATTTTTATGATTTGTCATCTTTATTTACCACATGCAATTCGACTTAAGCTAGATATTTACGTTATTGAATAGAATAACATTTTATTACATTTTTATAAACTATTAACCTAAGGTATGAAATGCATTCATATTCAAAAAATAATTAGTGTTTTTCGTCGTTAATCAATGAATACAATATTGTTTGAGTAAATAATGTTAAAGGCTTTCAAAAACTTTAATAGTTTTATATATACTAGTATATTATGTAAATATTTAGGTATTGTTTTCTAATGAGTAAAAAAAAAATATAAATAAACTTACCCAACCGAAGGCAGATATTGCAAGGCATCAGATAGTTCTTGACCTTGAAGTTTAATATTCTCGCCGGTAATTATTTCCACGCTAATCTTCTTGAATGGAAATGTTAGTACATTTGGTACACCGACACCGAATTTTATGCTGTTTGGTGGTAGTTTCTCTAGCACCCTCGCTGAAAGAACATTATACTAGTGTATTACATTTAAGTGGTATTTATTGCTGCAATTAAAATATAAAACACACGATGATATATCAATCACAGGCGTATTTAAGGTTTTTTCTAGGGGGCGGGGGGGTTGGAAGGGTTTGCAATTATCGGGAGCTCAATGACTTTTGTCAGCTACTATTTGAAAGGCTACTACAGACGCGTGTATGTTTTGAATTATAAAAATACCCATCTATGTACAAATAATTTCTTTAAAGCAAAAAATTCTTTAAAAAATATAGGCTAAAAGAGGATCTCGCACCCCCCCCCCCCCCCACGTAAATACGCCACTGACATCAATCAAAATATTATAGTTACTTATTTCTCGAAGTTGAGACGGCTGTCGTTTGGAAGAAATATCGTTGATGAAATATGAATAATCAATTGTAAACGGGATAGCACTGTTTTGATTGTATGACGGTTGTGGGGCTTCAGGACCATACTCAGGAATTAGACAATCAATTGGACAACGAGCCACGGTTGATGATTCATTAGCGGACGAATATAGTTGATACTGTGCCATATTCTGTAGGGAAAAAAACACAATAATTAAAATAACAATGATATTGATTGACAAACGATCGATAAAAAAGTATTGGATTACAATAATCCTATTTTCATATTAGTATAGAGTAAATTCATAATATTACCTAATTAATGTAATATACTAATATAATATAATAATTAGAGTAAAATATAAAATAAAAATACGTTTGTGCAGAATATCTATTACTTACCTACGTATTTTTCTTCAAATTCAAATTACATAATTAGGTACACGGCTATACTTATTCTAATACCTATTTAAAATTAAAATTACTATAAGAATATATCTTACTACCTATTTTAGACTTACCTATAAGTCATTCAATTTATTATCATTTCATAAGATAAAAAACATCACGTGTTTAATGGTTACGATCTGTACAGGTGAACACGTGAAAAATACGTGTGCACAACAGAACTACAGAAGTAGGTTAACATATTTTTATAGCCTTCAATATTGTGTTATTGATTATTATAAAGAGAATAAAAAAAAAACAAATTAAAATACTCTACATGAAATTTTAGTTTTTAAATGTTTCATAGAAATAGGAATGAAATATATAATTAAAAACTGCTTAGAGTTACTCCAATTTTATCTAGTCCTGAAAATATTAGTTAAACCTTATATACAATATGAACAAGGCCAGCTGATAAGGGATTCAACATTGACATTCTTAATTGTGAAAATGAATAAATGTAATTTTGGTTTTTAACTTATATTTACTGATGTCTATAATATGATAAAATATGGCTGTGCGTGTCGCAGTGGCTGAAAATCAATCACGCAACGTGATTGAGAGTAAGCAACAGCCGCTGTCACTAGTTCTAGGATGGGTGACCTCCCGGGCTCGTAGTGCGCAAAAACCTTACCACACATACACGTGTTCCTAACCGACTGTACCAACCATACCAACCTACAGGCTAATGACCTCAGTCATCGTAGCCTTAAAACTTAATAAAAAATAAATGTGACAAAATATATCGTAAGTTTTAGAATATTTTTAAACATATTTGTTTTTGTTTATAGAATTTTAATAACCCTGCAAATTGAACAATGTTAAGTGGCTTAAATGCGATCAATTTTTTAATGAAACTCTTTTTTTCAATATTTATTACCTATATAGAAATAATGTTTTGCAGTCGTATTATATCTAGTGACACTTTCTCGAAATACATTGACACTTGGAAAGAACATAAGAATTTGGAGAAAAACTAAAACCTTATTTTTCGTGTTCTTTATCTATTCTTGATCTTTCATTTGAGGAGTTCTTATACTCATTAAAATTACCCTTCATGTTTTGCATTGTTATACTCAATAGTCGGCACATAACCGAGACAGAGTCAGACAACAGTCAGTGTTTAATAGTTTTCATCTTAAACAGTTAAACTATATTTATTCGTTTCTACTTTGGACATGCCGACGTAATCTAAATAGGAATTTGAATTTTTGAATTATAAATTTTGTACGAAGTGAAGTAGGTACACTTGTACTAACTGCTACGTAGGATAATAGGTCAATGGTAAAAGGTTCAAATATAATAGGTACCTACTGTGATATTTTGGAAATTAGTAATTACTATTAATATGGCATTATTGGCATTACCTATTAGAATTGTATCTTTTGTAAAAATTGTCCTAGTGTAATAAGTACTAGATGACATATTATATCTATATTATATTTTGAACGATTATTAAGTATTATATTATTATGGTGTTGTTGTGTAACGTGTTGAGCTCATTTTTTCACAAAATATAGGTGCCTGTTATATTTTATTATTATCTATGTATTTTGTGTATATATTTTGAGTGAAAATTACCTCTTTTAATGTACCACAGGTTATTATAACTCGTAATTTGTATATAATATAATTATCGATACATATGCATAGGCGCAACTAGAGTTAATATTCTGGAGGGCTATAGCCCATCTAACAAAACTATCAATTTAAAGTAACCCATAGACGGCTTATATCTAAATTAATAAAGAATATTTTTGGGAGGCCTAATTTTAGTCAGGGAGGGGGCTAAGCCCCCCCCTCCCATATCCTCCCAGTTGCGCTACTTTATGTATAGGTACCTATGTATTGTTTATATAGGTATAAACTTTTGAAAGGCCTCATTTACAGTCCAGATTTATTGCAGATGATCTCTTTTGATTTACCACATTAGTGATCACAGGTCATTTTCGTAGTTTCTATACCATAATATAAGTGAAAAATGTACAAAAAATATTTATTGTGAATAAATTGAATGCTAAACTTCTTTAATTATTTAAAAGATTTTTATTTTCTATAGATAATCAGACGGAATTAAAATATTGTGCCATAAATGTATTACCTATAATATAATTATAACATAATATTAATTATGTATACAATAATTATGTGCACTTCATATTATGTACAAGTGTATAATATTTAATACCACGTTAATTGTACTATTGAACCCGTTTGTGTAAATTATTTAATTAATAAATAATGAATAATAAATATAGTATCATTATTATTGGTATTAAATTATTTCATACGGTATTTTATACTATGGTAATCAGGTTAAGACCAAAGCATTTTTTTCTAAAATTTATATTTTAGTAGTAATTTTTAGTAATTTTTACTTCTTCATGGAAAAATGAAAAAATATCAATTATACGTAGGGTTACTTAGGTGTATCTTGGTTTTAGAGTACCTCAATTCAGTAGCAAATCGGTGTCCCTATAGTGTTTCTATTTTGATGGACAATTTGCCTATGGAATTATATTTTAATAATTTATCATTTAATATCAATCTTTTTGTTAAATGGCTAAAATAAAAGAACATTATTATACTTAATATTTTAAGTAAAGTTCCAATATAACCAATTCCTATTTAAGAATCAACGTTTTGTTTATTTTAATAGTTAATAATTTAAAAATTTAAGTTAATATAGATTCTTTTTGTCTATAATAAATAATAAATTACTAAAATGGAATAAAACTTACCAATTTCATGAAAATATTTTTTCTTAAAGTCTTCATAATATTATATCTCTTTTAGTGAACGCCACGCCACCTTCGTTCGTATTTCACCACTGAAAATCAAACATTGTTTGATTCTATCATGCTTAGGTCGTGGGGCTATCTCGTGATTCACTCGTGATTCACGTCTCGTGTGAACGCAGCATAACAATCAAAACATAAATTATTGCGTGAACTTGTAAACTACCAAATAACAATAATTCACAAAGCTTAAGTATTAGTATTTATTATTTATTTTTTTATTCGTCCTTAATAAAATATATCAATACAGTTAGGCAGTTGCTGTTTGTTTGCTAAGTTATAATAATAAAATAAAATTGTATTACGTTTTAATTTAGAAATATTCGTAGTCTCTTGCGGTAAAATCTACGAAACTTGTTTGAATATTATACTGAAAATAAAAATTTCGGAATCTGACCAACTTAAATGAATATAATGAACATTTAATATAATAGAATATAGAATAAATGAAAAATTAAAACTAAATGTTAGGTAGTACATCGGGTTTTATATCAGCAATATTATGGTATTGGAAAGTGATAAGAGGTTGAGTTGCTTTTTAATTAACGTTTAAAACTATAGCGATTGTACTTCCTAAATATAAATTATAATCATTCGATAGGAAATTTCAATATATGGATCATATCAATAAACAAATGTAAAAAAAACTAATTAATAAACATGCATTTATGGTAAAATAATAATATCATTGATTCCATGTTGTTGTTACTTGTTAATGATTATACAATTATTATAATGATCCAATTGAGATATTTTATTTGTAATGATGAAATATACTAATGATTTGCTGTATATTATAGGTATCAAATGTCGGTACCAGTTCATTTAGTCACGGGAATATTGTTGAAGTATATGAATTCAATGACAAATCGTTGCATAATGCATATAGATTAGAACATTTTTCTGAGCGTGAAAAACGGTACAGAAAGAATTAAGTAAAATAAAAATACATGTACCTATTATATACCTACATAATACATACCTATACATTTTACTGGTGCCAGTTACATCAGCGAGAATAAAAATTGTGAAATGATTTAACGAAAAGTAAGAAATTCTGTTCGATAGGTACATGTTTACTATACCTATACTTAAAAGATTAATAGTAAGTATAATAATATATAAAACGATTACCATCTCAATATTATGAAATACAATTTCAATTTGATAATAATATGACAAATTATTTTCGGCAATACCCCTTAAGTCTAATAGGTATTTCCATGTTATCGTATAGTCATTAACTAATATTGTTTAATTGTATATCCCTCTTGCGTTTTGTGGACAGTTCAATATACTACCTCGAGAACAGTGTTGATCAGGTGATAGTGTACGTACTGTATTATAATATATTACTATAATTTCATAAACCTTTGTACCTATACGCCGTTGCTATATCATGTTCGATTGTCGGATTGTGTTAGCGTAA
>NC_042494.1:168696461-168697889 GCF_005508785.2 Acyrthosiphon pisum | reverse complement strand
TGACCCCTTATTTTAAATGTTTTTAGAAGCGGAACTAGTTTTATTTATGTAGCCAGAATAGCCAATACGACTATAAAATGCAGATACTGTATTTTAGTTTAGGTATAATCTATCTATACATTAATTTAATAGTAAACACTGAGTGTTCTGTGTTCTGTCGTTACTCGTTCTGAGTGACTGTGCAGGTAGAGACTTAGGTACTTACGTTAATACTTACTGCCTAGTAGTACTCTTACACTGAATTAAGCATGCACAAATAATTGTGTTCAATACTATAATGGTTGTATATTTCCACGTTTTATTGTTTTATATTTTTAATTCAATTCAACATACACTCGCCTAGTTAAATTGATATGTTCCGAATTTTAATTACATTTCAATATTATTATTATGTACCTATTGGCGTATTGCTGTGTTATTCAGTATTCTGCAAACAGTTTTATAATTTATTTAAGTTTTATTTTTTTATAAAAGATATATTGTTTTATTTATTATTTGTTCTATTGTTTACTATAAGCTATTCCTTTTTTGTTTTATTTTGATAAATACAATTACATCAAAAACATACAAGTATATGTTGATATTGAATTTATGTTTATAGTTGAATATACAAGTTTCATTAGTTGACAAATAGTAAGTCCGCCCCTGGTTGTACACTTATACCTATATATAATATATGTGATATTCACAACAGATAAGCAATACTCGACGACAATTAATTGGGGAAAAAACTTTAAAAATAGCTGGAAAATTAAATTCAACTATAATGTAATCATGATTCATGACATAATTCAAGTATTAAATTCCATGAAAAAACCGTTAATTTTTTTGGTCGAGAATAGGTTTTGGTTATAAAACCGGGATTTAAAATATGAGATAACCGCTTTGATGTTAATATTTAGATATTTACCTTGATTACATACCGAAAACCAATAACCGCTTCTAGCATTCCAAAACTAAAAGCGGTTATCGGTTTTTGGTTCTCAAATGTACGGTTTTTAACGGGTTTCGTTACAAACCAGTTACCAGTTTTAAGCCCTGATTACAAATTATAAATAAAGAAATAATATAAATATTCACCGCATATAAACGATTATTGAGTACACCAATACCCAAATTACATCTTTTAGTAGACATACTAGCTACCAATCTCCATTTTTGAATACTGACGTCAAAAACCTCAACACTATTTAATGGATTTTTGATATCTCCTCCACCAACCTAGAATTACAAAACAATATTATAATATAAAATAAGTAAAATACTGACTTAACTTACTGCATATATACAATCATCCAATACACCAACTCCCAATAACTTTCTTCCAACTACCATGTCGGCCATTGAACTCAAGAGGGCGATTGTGAAGATACATCAAGCATAGTAACAGATTGTGAACATGAATAATCCACACCTCCCCACAGCAAA